>NW_006921766.1:4789906-4807009 GCF_000298275.1 Orycteropus afer afer | reverse complement strand
ATATATATATATATATATGTGTGTGTGTGTGTGTGTGTGTGTGTGTGTGTGTATACACCAGACTCACTGCCATCAAGTCAGATCTGACTCATAACAACCCTTCCTTGGGTTTCTGAGGCAGTATAATTACAGAAGTAGATATTGCCCCATCCTCCTTTCTGAGGAGTGACTGGGGGGTTTGAACCACCAGCCTTCTGGTTAGCAGTCAAATGCATTAGGCACTATGCCACCAGAGGTCCCTTTGTCAATTTGGCCAGTGGTTTGTCTATTTTATTGATCCTCTCAAAGAACCAACTCCTAGTTTTGATGATTCTTTCTACTGTTTTTCTATTTCATTTATTTCTGCTCTGTTCTTTATCATTTCCTGTCTTATGGTGACTATGAACTCCTTTTGTTATTCCTTTTCTATGTTTTCAAGTTGTTGGGTTAAGTTATAGATTTGGCACCTTTTTTCTTCTTTGATGTATACATTTATTGATATAAGTTTTCCTATGAGACTATTTTTTTCTGTGTCACAGAGGTTTTGGCATGTTGTGTTTTCATTCTCATTTGATTCTAAGAATTTTTTAATTTCAAGTTTAATTTCTTCTGTGACTCAATAGTTTTAAAGTAAAGTGTTATTCAGTTTCCATATGTTTAAAGAGCCTATCAGTTTTTTTTTTGTTTTTTTTTTTTACTGAGTCTTTTTGAGTTTCTTCTTTATTTTCATGAGTAGATTTACTAATTTTCTTTGTATGCTGAAATTTACCTTTATCCTCTTAAATTTAGGACAGACTGTTATGTCTTGAAATCTTGACTTCCTCTCCATATAGAAATTCTATAACTACACCTTTTATTCTTCCTTTTTGTTTGGAAGTTGTAGCTGTTAGCAACTTAATAACTCTGGTTCCCTGTAGTCAGTTTTGTATCTTTATTTTACCTTTGTGAAATCTTTATCTGGGTTGGTATCTGGGTGATGCTGTCGCATGTCTTTTTATCAGGTTGTTGTCAATGTTGGTTCTCCATCTAAAGGACTCTTTAATATTTTCTGTAAGCTTCCTCTGCTTTTTATACATTTTCTACATTTCTACTTATCTTAGTTTTGCCATCATTTTAGAAAGGCAATTTTGCTGGATATATGATTCCTGGCTCACGTTCTTCTCTTTCAAGATTTTATATATTTCATCCCATTACCTTCTTCCTGTCATGATTTCTGACTGACTATAAGTCAGTGCTTAGTCTTATTCTGAAAGAAGTTTGTGAAAAACATGATTTGTAAGTGATAGTTCATTTTTCACTAACTGCTTTTAGAATTCTTTCTTTGTCTTTATCTTTGGAAACTTTGCTTATGCTATGTTTTGGTGAATTTCTTTTGGGGGTCTATTCTGTATGGATGGAGCTCTGTTGTCATAGTGCCTAAGATATTTGACTGCTATGCAGAAGGTTGGCAGTTCGAACCCATCAGCTGCTCCATGGAAGAAAAATGAAGCAATCTACTTTCATAAAGATTTACTGCCTTGGAAACCCAATGGGAGTTGCTATGAGTTGGAATTGACTCAATAGCAGTGGCTTTTTTCATTTTATTATGTGGGGTTCATTGGGTTCTTGGGTGGATGCTTTCTGATCTTTCATGATATTTGGGAAATTTTCTGTGAAAATATCTTAAACTCTCTCTGTACTTTTTTTTCTCTTCTGCTTTGGGAATTCCTGTTATATATCAATTATTCCCCTTGATGGTGTGCTACAAAACTTTTAGTCTTTCTTCATATCTCTTCATTCTTTTTTTCAGATTGTAACTCAAACAAATTAGTATCAAGGGATTTGTCCTCTATTTTGCTCATTCCTTCTTCCATTGATTGTTATACTTCTGTTCCTTCCATTGTGCTATCTATTTCTAATATTTTATGGTTAATCTTTCTAGTTGTTATTTTTGTATAGTTTTTAATTGAGTCTGTCATTTTTTTCTTGTATCTTTTCCTGAATTCTTCCATTTTTTTTTCCTGTGTTTTACTTGATCTCTTTGTAGATCCTAACTATAAATCTTTCAAATTCCTTCTCAGGTAGTTCTATTATCATTTCTTCTTCAGGAAGGTTTTCTTCCCCTTTATTTTATTCACCTGTTCGAACCATCTTATTTTATTCCTTCATATGATTTTTATTGTCTGCTGTCTCTGAGTCATTAAGGTGTTAATTAATTTATTTATATAGTTATTTATTGATTGTAAGTTTGTTTATTTTGTCCTGATTTTTTGTTTTGTTTTGTTTTGTTTTGATTTGATAAAATCAGGGCAGCCAGGGCAAGTGTGCTTCACTGGTCACTGGTCTGTTGGCATGGGAGTGGTCACCACCTGCTGCTGGGTAGGCAGGAGGCAATGGTATTGGGGGGAAGTAGGTAGGTGAGACAAGTGTGCATCACTGATTACTGGGCAGACAGGGTGGCTGCAAGGGGTGGGTGTGGTGAGAGCATGCTACTGTCAGTTGTAGGTCCAGTGATGTGGGAGCACATGCTGCTGTTCATGGGTGGCTGGGATGGCAGAGGGGGAGTGATGGGCTAAGCAGGTGTGTGTCACTACTGGTTACTGTCTGGAAGTTCAGGAGTATGTATTGCTGCTTATCAAATGGGTGAGATGGTGGGCAGGGGGCAGGCAGGGTGGTGGTGTGCTACTCCTGTTCATTGGTCCAGTGGCTTGGGAATGCATACCACCATTTGCTGGGTGGGCAGAGTGGCAGGTGGTGGGGGCTGATGAGCAAGATGAATATGCACCACCACAAGTCATCGGTCTGATGGTGTGGGAGCATGCACTGTTGCTCACCAAGTGGGTGGGTCAGTGAGGGGGTAGAGGGTGGGACAGGTGCTTCTCATTGGTTGTGGGCTGGGTAGAGGGGAGAACAGACTCATACTACAGTCCTTGGTCAGGCAGGGGGTGGTGGTGGTGGGGCTCACACCAGTGGTCACTGAGAGGGAGGGAAGAGTAGGAAGATGCTCTTCTGATCACTAGGCATGGGTGCTGGAGCACCCTTGTAGGTTACAGCCAGCAATCAGGACCTAGCCCTGACCAAATGCAAGGTCAGGAGCTGCCTAGGGTATGGTCAGGTGGAACCTCCTACTGACATGGTATGGATCTATTAGTCTGTGTGAACCTCCCATCCTAATGGTCTGAGACTACCACTGGTGAGTTGTCCTGTGTTTGGCTCCTGGTTCCTTTCCTGTTATATGGATGACAAGATCCCTGAAGTTTTTGTCTGCCTGGCTTTCCCTTCTTAGATCCAGTTCCTGTCTTGCTTAGCTTGCTTCACTCAGGTTTGTCTACTCAGTTTTTCTGTCTCCTACTGAGAATTCTGTGAAGTTTCCTTCCTGTGCTCAACCACAGTCACTATTCACTTTGCTTCAAGATGGCCATGCTGCAATGGGCTGGCTGGCAGGACACCTCTGATGCATAACTCTCCTTGTTCACTGTTTTCATTCAGTTTCTCCTTCCAATCAATGTTTAACCTAATTCTTCATCCTTCCTTTTGATGCTCAGGGTTCCAAGATTATTATCTGTATCTGTTACACTTGGTTTCTTGGATCTTTGCTCTAGGTAGATAGCATGGTTTGGCTGGCTAAGTCATCGTGTTGGGTTTTCAATGGCTGATTTTTCAGAAGTAAATCACTAGACCTTTCTTCCAAGGCATCTCTGGGTGAACTTGAATCACCAACCTTTCAGTTAGCAGCTGAGTGCATTAACCATTTGCACCACCCAAGGATGTTGTTATCCAATATACTGCTGAGAGATGAGCTCCCTGGATTGGAAGGCACTCAAAATACACAGTGGCTACAATAATAAACTCAAGCACACTGACAATCATGAAAATGGCACAGACTAGGCAACCTTTTGTTCTGTTGTACTGAAGGTTACAACAGTCAGAGCCAACTCAATGGCAACTAATAACAACATCTATTAAAAGAAAAAAATGTTTGACTTGTGGCTTGAGAAGGAGAAGAAGTAAATATGTTGATAAAAGTTTTACCTTAAAATACAACATATTGATTTCTGCTTCTCCAAATAACCTGAGACAATATCCCTGTCCAATTCTACAGAATGCTTTGGCACAACTTCTTTAAAATCATACATGCTTTAGTTTGAGTCTGAAAGTGCATCTTAGGAGTCCTTGGGGTAATGCATTTAGCTACTAACTGAAGGTTGGTGGTTTGAATCAACCCATAGGTACCTCAGAAGAAAGGTCTGGCAATGCACTTCTGAAAAAGCAGCTATTGAAAATTCTGTGGAACACAGTTCTACTCTGATGTGCATGGTACCACCATGAGTCAGAATTGACTCAACAAAGACTGATTTACGTACATCTTGGCTGATATGTTGCTTTATAAAAGAGTAAATTTGGAGTGAAAGCCAGCCTCCAAATTTTACAAATTATGATAGCATGTATTTATAATTATGTCATTTGAAATCATGCAAGTGAGCAGCACCAATCATTAAGACATTAAAACTTGCTCTTGTAGTTGAGCACAACTTTTATCAAAACAGATATTGTTCAATTTATGATTATTAGTACAATCATTAGAGCTACAGAAATTGACAGAATACCAACTGAGATGCTTCAACAAACAGATGCAATGCTAGAAGCACTCACTTGTCTATGCCAGGAAATTTGGAAGACAGCTATCTGCTCAACCAACTAGAAGATATCCATATACATGCCCATTCCAAAGAAAGGTAACCCAACATAATGTGGAAATTATAAAACAATATCATTAATATAAAATGCAAGTAAAATTTTGCTGAAGATAATTTAAAAAATGGTCACAGTAGTATATCAACAGGAAATTCAGAGAAATTCAAGCTGAATTCAGAAGAGGATTGGAACAAGGGATATCAATGCTGATGTCAAATGGATATTGGCTGAAAACAAAGGATACCAGAAAGATGTTTACCTGTGTTTTGTTGACTATGCAAAGACATTCAATTCAACTGTGTGGATCACAACAAATTAAGGATAATATTGTGAAGAATGGGAATTCTGGAACATTTAATTGTGCTCATGTGGAACCTGTCCATAGACCAAGTGGATACTTTGTCATTTAAAATGAAGAAAGTTTTGTGCCAGGGTTGTATCCTTTTACCATTCTTATCCAATCTATCTGCTGAGCAAATAATCTGAGAAACTGGACCTTATGAAGAAGGACACAGCATCAAGATTGGAGGTCTAATTAATTAAAAACTAATGCACATGTCATAACCTTGCTTACTGAAAGTAAAGAAGACTTTACTGAGGATAAAACACAATAGTATAGTATGGATTACATTTCAACATAAAGAAAGCAAAAATCCTTACAACTGGACCAACAAGTAACATCGTGATAAATGGAAAAAATATTGAAATTGTCAAGGATTTCATTTTACTTTGATCCAAAATCTACAGCTATGGAAGTAACATTCAAGAAATCAAATGATGTATTGCATTGTGCAAATTGCTGCAAAAGACTTCTTTGAAGTGTTTTTTTTAAAAAAAAATGTCACTTTGAGGACTAAGGTGCACCTGACCCAAACCGTGGTATTTTCAATAGCCTCATATGCATGTGAAAGCTGGACAAGAATAAGGAAGACTGAAGAAGAATTGATACCTTTGAATTATAGTGTTGGTGAAGAATACTGAAAATACCAGGGACTGCCAGAAGAACAAACAAATCTGCCTTGGAAGAAGTCCAGTCAGAATGCTCCTTGGAAACAAGGTTGGCAAGACTTTGTCTCATGTACTTTGGACATGTTATCTGGAGGGACTAGTCACTGGAGAAGACATCATGCTTGGTAAGGTAGGGGGTCAGCAAAAAAGAGGAAGATCTTCAACAAGACAGATTGTCACAGTGACTGCAACAGTGGGCTCTCAAATATAGCAACTACTGTGAGACTGGTACAGGATTGAACAACGTTTAGTTCTGTTGTGCATACGGTCACTATGAGTGGGAATGACTCAACAGCACCTAACAGCCTAACAAGTAAAATCACTAAAATTGAAAGTAGCTAAACTCCTTTAAGATATGAAATTCAAAGTATCCTTCTATTTAAATAATAGCTAATAAGTTATTTGGCTTCTCAAAAGGAGTAACACTTGCTTGAAGAAGAAGATTTTGTAGTTTTTTTAAAGAAAAATTTAATTTGAATGTTACATTTTCCAAAAAAAAACCAACCACACCCATTGCTATCAAGTTGGTTTCAACTCATGGTGACCCCATGTGTGTCACAGTAGCACTGTGTTCCATTGGGTTTTCAGTGGCTGCATTTTCTGAAATATATTGCCAAGCTTTCTTTTGAGGTTCCTTTGGCTGAGTTCAAACCACCAACCTTTCCCTTAGTAGCTGAGTGTATTAACTGCACCACCCAGGGATTACTGTTACATCCTCATCCCCCCAAAATTTTATAGTCAGTTTAAATTCTTTGCACCATGAGCATGACACACTTTCCCAGTTCCTTTGGGATGATTTTGTAGTAAGCAGATTGCATGATGTCACTGGGCCAGGCAGCCTTTGGGAAGGCAAAAAATGGCTGTGTAGCCTCTGAGAGCTGGAAATGAGACGTTGCTCCCAGTGGGACCAAAGGGGCCAGCATTAGTACCTGAAGATATGTCAAGGGGCTTTCTGCATCTCACTTCTGTGTGTACTTTGCTTTCTTCAACCCCCTCTTGTCTCCTGATGCCCAGCCCTCCTCCACCCACCATGGCTGCTCCGGTATCATCTCACCTGGGCAGAATTTGTCGGCTTGGCCTTTCCTGTTCTCTGCTCCCCTGTCAACACTTATCCACCCAGTGACTTGATATTCCCCACAGGATAAAATTTTAGAATCACATTTCCACCCCTGATGGTGAGTTGATGTCTCATAACCATTGTCAACTAATGTGCAGTTCCTCTCTTTTTAAAAAACAAACAGAATTGCAATGCTTTCCGGTCACTGAGAAGTAGTGAGACACCTGCTACATACCAGACATCCTGGGGGCCCCTCATTCGGTCTGAAGGTGAGTTGATGACTTGGTTTAGAGAACTAAAGAAAAGATGGAACCAACTTCATTTCAAACCTTCAAGCCAAAGAGCTACTGTGATGTGGGATGATTAAGATTTTCCTAAAACACTAATGAAAGTAAATAAGAGTTATTGAGAGTTTACCTAGATGCCAGCTGTCATGTCCTTTACATGAAGAATGCAACTTACTCCTCTCAACAACCTATGAAGCTGGATCTATTATTATCTGATTTTATAGATGAGGAAGCTGAGGCTTTGAGAGCTCAGGCCCAAGTTTAAATAATGCAATATTTTGAAACTGTTGACATTTCCTGACATTGGATAAATACATTGAGTAGATCATTAAGAGGAAAGAAAGAACTGAAGCTATAAGCAGGCAGAGTCAAATTCTGTGTGTGTGTCTGAGACACGTGTGCCTGCATGACAAAAAGCCATTTCATTCAAAAACCAGTTCCTGTTGAGTCAACTCTGAGTCATGGTGACCCCACGTGTATCAGAGCATATCTGTGCTCCTTAGGATTTTTAAACCTGTTCACCATCACAGCACCACCAAAGCCTCCACTGACAGACAGTGGGTGTGGTGGCTGCACATGAGGTACACTGGCCAGGAATAGAGCGTGGGTCTTAGTTACTGAAACTTCTGAATCCTATCCATTCATTCACTCATTTATCCACTCATCCATCCACCCATAAAGTCGCTAAACCATTCCTCCATTCACCCCCACATCCACTTATCCATTCACCTACCCTTCAACTCATCCTCTCTTTCCCTCATCCATCTACCCATCTAGCTTTTTATCCATCCATTAACCCACCCATCTGCTCATCCATCCACCATTACCCATTCATCTATCCATCCACCCATCCATTTATTCATCTGTCTACTCATTCATCCATCTGCTCAACCATCTGTTCATCCATCTATCAATCCATCATTCATCCATCCATCCACCCACTTACCTAGTCATTCACCTATCCACTAAACTACTTAAGTGATTACTGTTGTTCTTAGTTGCCATTGAATCAGCTCCTACTCATATTGATAAACAAAACAGAATATAATAGAACAAAATGTTGCCAGTCCATCAAATATATGCTAAATTTGAGCCCATTGTCATGGGGAATGTGTCAATCCATCCCATTAAGGGCCTCTCTCTTTTCTGCTAACCCTCTACTGTACCAAATATGATGTCCTCGGGTTTCCTATGGGTCATTTTTGGAAACATTTCATGATACTGAAACTAGGTCCTATAATGCAACAGCTCTCTTCCTACTCACCCCATGTAGTTGCCTTTTCCCTGTGTCCTTTCTTGTGTATTCTGCCCTCTGAGCTATCTCCCCTCCTGCCCCATGGCCTTGTCCCTTCTGATCTCCCATGGTTGATTGTTCATTTATACCTACCTGGTATAAATATTCACCTTTATGCTTGTCTATTGTTTGATTATTGCCCCTCTTTCAGTGCTCTCCTGCTGGAAGACCCCACCCCTCTGTGTTGTAGGATGTGTGCAGGCTCAGCCTGTCTCTCCATGCCAGAAATTTGGCCAAGTTCTCCTTCTCCTGTAGGGAGGACCTGTTTCTCCCACACTGACCTTGTCTTCTTGGCCAGTAGTTTTCCTAAGAACTGCAAGGCAGGCTGAGCTGGCTCAGCCAGTTGTACTGCTGGGCTTCAGATGCCTGCCTCCACCATTCTCTACGAGCCAACACTCAGGGGACCTCACTACTCAGGTGCTTGAGAGCCATTGCATCCAGGTGGTAATTATAATGTTCAAAAATTGGTAGTACCATGGACAGTTTGTTCCATTCTGGGCCCTGCTCTACCACCCAGCTTCAGCCTCACCACAGTTTTCCCATTGCAGGGACTCCAGTTGGGTCTAGGCCTGTGGAGGTGAGTTCCTCCTAGTTTGGGCAGATATCTCACCTTGTACATGTCACATCCCCATAGGTGACTTTGCAGGTGGACAGCCACGTCTGGGAGTGGTCTATGTGGTCCTCATTGTGGTGGCCATCTTTGCCTTGGTGACTGGTATAGCTGCCATCCTGATCATACGCTACCAGAGGATGACTGGAAGATACAACTTCAAAATCCAGTCTGACAACTTCAGTTACCAGGTGTTCTATGAATGAGAGATCATCGCTGCACTGATGGATGGTAAGGAGTGAGACAGGTGTGAAGGGCTTGTCTGCCATGGCTGCCAGTAGTGAAGGGAGAATTTGTCCCAGAGAGCTCCAGCAAGGGAAGATTGGTGTGTGCTAGCATTTTGTGGGTTGTCACTGGGGATGCATCTTCCTCTCCTGCAAAAATAACAAGGAGCAGTTGGGAAATGATGGTGTGGGGACGAGTGATAGGGTTCCACCAGTTTATCCAGTCTATCAACACAGAGATGGTGCAGTTGGTGTGGAGTAGGGCTCCAGGTCCCAGCTCTGCCATCCCCATCCTGGGTGATCTCAGTCTTGAACTTCTCAATGCCTCAGTATCCTCATTTGTAAAAGGGATGGATGATAGCAATAACTACCTCATGGAGTGGTCCTGAGAATCTAATAAGAAATTACAAGAAAGGCACTTAAGCGATGTTTGGCACATCCTGAATGTTGAATAAATTTAGATTGTTACTACTGGTCTACAATTCCCTAACCTTGCAAGCACCAAGGCTCATCAACCCTTTCATTAAGCAAATGATGCCTATATCATGCCACTGCAGTTCTTTACTCAGCAACAGTTATTTTAAATATCCAAGCCTTTGTGTATGAAGACACTTCTCTGAACTGTCAGAAGGCACATGGACTGATTTTCCTTTGGCAAAAATACAATTAATCATGGACCAATGACATACATGTCAGGCTGCAGGATTGTTAATATATGGAGTCCCTGGGTGGTGCAAATGGTTAATGCACTTGGCTGCTAACCAAAAGGCTGGCTGTTCAAGTCCACCGGCCCAGCTACTTCTGAAAAACCAGCCATTGAAAACCCTATGGAGGACAGTTCTACTCTGGCACATGAGTTGGGGCTGACTTGACATTGGCTGGCTATTGTTAGTATAAACCTTTAGTGGGATATGCCAAAACTGTTATGTTTGTAAAGGTTTTGAAAAAGAATAATAATAATAAAAAGATCACAGCTGTGTTTGGCAGCTTGTAGACATGTTTTGTGCTTACTGACCCCAAAGATTGCCTGAAGTCCCACGTGGATGGGGAAGACAGTTCAGCGCAACCTGAGCTCAAACTCTGAGCCTGTAGCTTCAGCACAGTGTTCAGGTCCTGCTCCCCAGCTCTGTTTCTTTCTGCATTGCTCTCCTGACATTCTGGGAGGCACTGTGCCTGTATTTGGAGCACAATCTCTCTCTCTCTCTCCAGTAAACATAGGAGTCACATCCTTTGGGCTGGAGGAACCCCCCACTAGCCACACTCCTGGGTTTTCCTTTATTAACTGCTGTTTGCTGCCTGGGTACTGACATGACAACTTCCTTCCCCATTCAGGTAGCAGTGAAGCCAGCTCAGTTAGTAATTCATCACGCATTCATGAGAGCTCCCTCTGTTCTGTGTTCTGTGCCAGTGCTTGGATGAGCCCCAAGGATGATGAAAACACAGCCCCCGTGTACCCCAGGAAGCCTGCAGTCAAGTGCTGGTCCCAGACAAGCCACGCCTACGAGTGGGTGAGAGGAAAGGTTGGAGATGCAGACACAGAGCCAGGGGAGCCTGGAGCTCCAGATGTGACAGACAGAAGGACTGTCACACCCAATCTGAGTGAGGCAGCACCACTGAATCACCTCCCAACCCCAGACCTTTGCAGCCTTAAGATCCAAATGGGTCCATGGAGCCCTTCATGGGGTCACTTATCACCCACACACGTCACCCAACACTGTCAGATATGTAATATTTCACATTTGCAAAGATTTGCACTTGAAGTTCTTTTGTTTAATTAGATGAATATACTCTTTAGAAAGTTGGCAGGAAACTTTTCTTCTGCCTTACCAGCATTTTGTTTTTATTTACACACCAATGACTTAAAACCAGCCACTCCTCAGAAGGAAGGCTGGGGAATCTCTTTTATAGTGATACTGCCTCGGGAACTCAAGGAGGGGTCATTATGAGTTGGATGCGACTCCATGGCAGTGAGTTTGGTTTTTTTTTTTTTTTTTTTTTGGTATTAATTTGAACATCTTTACAACAAATAGAAAAATTATAATACACCTATATCTCTCTTCTGTATTTTTCCAAGTATTTTCTTTTTCTGTTTATTTTTATTGTTATTTGGGTGAAAGTTTGTAGAACAAATTCATTTTCCATACACATTTTGTTTCATGACATTGACTGCAGTTCCCCACAATGTAACACCTCTCTTCTCACTTCCTCCCTGTAGTTACCTCTTCCCTGTGTCCTTCCCTCCCATGCACTCCTGCCCCCTGAACTGTCTGCCTGTGCAAATGCCGTCCTTTTGTTTTTCCAAGTATTTTCACAGACGTCACAGACATGTTTTTTTTTTCTTTCATATAATCCTACCACAGAGAATGTACTCAGTATACAGATGAGAAACCAGAGGAGTAGACTATTTAAGGTCATAAAATGAATTAACAAAGAAATGGGTGAAGAATCTAACTATTTTAGTCTAGAATTTTCTCCATGACACCATTTGTTTTATTTAAAACAAATTAGAACATTAGATGGCTAACACTCAAAAAATAAAGTGTTTTTTCCTTCATAATCTTAGAGAGAATGATAATATGGTCTTAGTTTTCAATTCCTGAGATTAAATTAGTTGAATGCCATGAATTGTCATTTGTATAGAACATTTGGGAAGTAGAGCACTTTGGTTTATTGAATATTCTCAGAGTTAGTAATGAATTATAAGATGTAATATTCATGGATAACCAGTTTTGAACAAGTGAAATAAATGGCATTTAAAACTGAAACATGACTGGCTGTGCGAGATGCTGTTTGATCAAGTTTATGACATGGGAATGTTCACTCTGCATCTGCTGAGGGTCAAATTCAGTGCCAGGCACCACCAGAGGGCCAAGAATGCACCTTTGGCTCTTCAAGGGCCACGTTGCTGTGTTCCCATATCAGCTCGGTACCTGACACTTGCCTTTTTTGAGATTGGGTCCCAAATGACAGTAAACCCTAGCTAGTATTGAGCTTCCTGACTGTGTGGTCCTTTGGAGTTCAGATAAAAATAGTCGACATACATTTTAAAATCTCACTTCACCTATACTTTTCATATCTGTAATAGGGGAAAAGAGACCCCAGATTCAAATAGGTTCTATAGAAACACTTTTATTAAGCCTTGGTCAAGACAAAGACAATCATCCTGGATGAGGGAAACCATCAGCTTGAGAAAGGTGAGTAGAGTCCACTAAGTCATGGCCATGTGACTAATTATATATAATTTTTTCAAAAAGGGGATTCGTCACAAAATCATGATTGGTGGTAGATTGATTCGTCACTATTGGGACTAGAGAAACAGGGAAAAGATCATAATTGGTATATGTACATAACTGAAGATAGAAAAGGGTTACAGTATTGGTCCTGGGCCTTGACCACCTGGCAAGTACAGACAGGCTGACTCAAGACCATGCAGCTTGAGTCTTAGCCACAAGGTGACTACCAAACAATACCCAGACCCCAACCTTAATTTAAATTAGAAAAGGACACTCTCAGGCAAGTTTCCCAGTTTTTGTGAGGGTAAAATCTGCTTTCAACCATACACTTCCTGAATGCAAACCTTTCCCTAGATTTGTCCTGGAACTTGTCTGTGCATAGTTACAATGATGGTTCAATAGAAAGAATCCAAATGGCATCTGAAACCTACATCAAGCCTCACAATGGAGTTAGGACTCCTACTGTAGAACACACAGCCTTCCACCACCCCAAGTGCTTCAGAATTTAAGTCTCATCCATTTCATCTCATTAAATATGTCCTTTCCACTAATTTGCATTTCCTGTAATACTGAAAAGTTGGTGTACTAGCTTCTCAGGTTTGCAGTAACAGAATGCCACAAAGTGGGTGCCTTTAAAGAACAGAAATTAATTTTCTCACAGTTCTGGAGGCCAGAAGACCAAATTGAAGACATTGTCAGCAGAGTAATGCTGTCTCCCTGTGAGCTATAGGAGAAAATCCTTTTTTGTCTGTCCAACAGAGCTTCAAACTGGTTCATTCCACTTCCACCCCCTGCTGGGAATTTCCATTTCCACCCCAGACACACCAAATCAGAATCTTCATTTTAACAAGATTCTTATGTGATTCTTATATATCCCCTAGTGATTCTTATGTATGCATAAGATCTTGTTAAAACGTAGATTCTGATTCAGCATATCTGGAGTGGAAATGCAGTTTCTCAGCAGGGGGTCAAAATGAAAATGAACTAATTCAAAGCCCTGCTTTTGCAACTTCTGTAACCTTGGGCATTTCTTGGCATTCTTTGGCTTGTAGACAGATCCTTACATACTGTCTTCTCCCTATGTATGACTCTATTCTTGTGTTTGTCCTTCTCTTTTACAAAGCACCACTCAGAAAGAATTAGGATTAGGACCTATTTTACTGTGTGTTGTGACTTCCTTAACTTAACTGATAACATCTGTAAAGGAAAACCCTATTTCTCCAAATAAAGTCACATTTTCAGGGCTAGGACTTTATCATAACTTTAGTTATTGTTATGAGGTGCTGTCAAGTCAATTTCAACTTTTAGTGACCCTGTGTACAACAGAAGGAAACACTGCCCGGTCCGCACTATCCTCACAATCATTGCCATGTTTGAGCCCATTGTTGCAACCACTATGTCAATTCATCTTGTCAAAAGGCTTCCTCATTTTTGCTGACCCTCTGCTTTACCAAGTATGATGTACTTCTCCAGGGACTGGTCCTACTGATAATGTGAGACCACACTTTGTACTAATGCTCTCCAGGTAATTATTCTTTAACTAGGAGCCATTAGTGCTGGGAACTCCAGCACGTTCCCCACACCTCAGGGCTTTACCTCACAGAGTCCTAAACCCCCTCCCCTCCTTTACTTCCCCGAGCAACAACCAATCAGTGAATAATAGAGAAAAACCTGAAGTCCTGATTACCCTCACTTCCTAGATACCCCCTAGCAACAACCAATTAGTAAATATCAGGAAAATACCTGAAATTCCTATACCTAAAATAACTAGAAACGGCAGTTGGCGGCCTCGGTCCACAGGACAGAGCCAATCAAGTAGGGACAACGCGCAATTCGAAAAATGACAACCAATCCTGTAATTTTCTGCTTGAAACTTCCCCGTCTCTGCTCCATCCCCAATAAAAGACCCCCTTTCCTTTGTTCGGGGCTCTCAATCCTGAACCGCTGCATCGGTTACGGTTGGGGGTCCGAGCTCGAGCTTGAATAAACAACCCCTATGCTTTTGCAGTGGAATCGGCTCCTTGGTGGTTTTTGGGGGTTCAAGAACTGGGCACAACAATAACATGTCCAAAGCACATGAGATGAAGTCTCACCATCCTTGCTTCTAAGAAGAATTCAGGCTGTACTTCTTCCCAGACAGATACATTTGTTCTTCTGGCAGTCCATGGTATATTCAGTATTAGTTACCAACATCATAATTCAAAGGCATCAACTCCCTATTCATTGTCCAGCTTTCACATGCATATGAGGTGATAGCAAATACCATGGTTTGGGTCAGGTACACTTTAGTCCTAAGTGACATCTTTGCTTTTTAACACTTTAAAGAGATCTTTCGTAGCAGATTTGCACAATGCAATATGTCATTTGATTTATTGACTACTGCTGTCATGGGGGTTGATTGTAGATCCTAGTAAAAGGGAGACATAAAGGAAGACACATTTTCATCCACAACACTTGATTTCCTCTTGCCTCTAATTTCCTCCTTCTTCTAATAGGGTGCAGGGTGGTAGACTCACCTGTGAGGGCAGAGGATCACCTGTCTGTTGAGGCCCTCACTGATCCCGTTGCACTATCCAAGGGCGCCACTAGATGGCCATGCAAACCAGACTCCATGTCTTAGTCTTAATTGTTTCTGCAATTTCTTGCTCTTGATTCTCTTCAAACCCGATTTCAGTCTCTTGTCCACAAGCAAAGGAAAATCTAACAGTGTTCCTCAGGGCTTCAGGGTGAAGGACAGGTGTGGCTAAGGTGGCATCCTGTAAGGCCCTGTAAATAGTTCAGACAATGACATCTTTCAGCCCAGTCATTTTGGGGAAAAATGAAATGTTTTGATGTATTAGATAAAAACTTGGCTGTATGGTCACAGCTAGTGTGGAATCTGCTCCCTTTCAGGCAACTTTGATTTCCCAAAGGAGATGAGACATGTCTCTCCTCCCCCTTCATCTGGGAGAAAAAGGGTTGCCTGATAAAGTGGCCCAGAAATATGGTGGGGCCCCTGGCAGCCCAGTGAGAGACACTGCAATGGGACTCCTTTGAAGGAAGGTTGGGCATTCCTACTTCCGTAGTGATACTGCCTTGGAAACCCAAGGAGGGGTCGCTATGAGTCGGGGCCGACTCGATGGCAAATAACAACAACAACAACATAGTCATGGGGCATGAATGTGGGACTGAAACAAGTGTGTGTATGACTCCAACAGAGCCTTCCAAGCCATAAGTGGCCCCTCAGTCCATTTCAGAGGATAACTGAGTCCCATCACATAGCCCAATAAAAAAGAAAATGAAAATATGGGCATTCTTAAAAGGGAATAAATATTTTAAAATATCAAGAAAGAGGAATTAAGCAGATGTATCCTAATTTTGTGTTCAGAGGTGACTAAACCAACTGCCACTGAGTAGATTCTGACCCATAGTAACCCTACAGGACAGAGTAGAACTGCCCCATAGGGAAACAGACTGCCTCATCTTTCTTCTGCTGAGGGCTGGTGGCTTTGAACAATTGACCTGTTGGTTAGCAGCCAAATGCCCTGACCACTATGGCCCCAGAGCTCCTCTCAGCAGTGACAGGGGTCCCCTTAATCTGACTCTTGTTTTACCCTAAGAGGGAATATTAAATTCTTCCTGTTTACCCCCAAGCCCTTCCTGCCCCATGGCCTTGTCCCTTCTGAAAAGTAGGACAATTTGGAAGAGGACTGGGCTATGAATCACACAAGGTGGGATCCCTCCCACCCTTATCATGTGACCTGGGCTTGTTCAGCACCTTTCCCGAGGAGGCTCCGTGCGCATATGAATCTGCCTGTGCGAAGATTGTTGTAAAGATGAGCCCAACTCAAGAGGAAGACAGAGAGGTGTATGGGAGGTACAGACAACAAATATGAACCCTTTTGCACATATAGTACTGCGTTGTCAGTGATGACAAAACACTGATCTATGCGTGGATACATGGGTGGACAGCCTGAATGATCAGGTATGTTAGGCAGGGGTAGGGTGTCCGTGACCATGTACAGGGTTAGCAGACAATGTTTCTATATGTATATTTATTTGTATGTGCTGGAAGAATGTCCAGGTGTATAGTAGAGCTGACAAGGGGCAAGGGTGTGATGGCTTCTTGGCCATTGCCAACTACCCAGGGGGAGCAAGTAGTTGAACCTATGGGCTCGGGACCAGTTTGCAGGGGACATCAAGCTCAATTGGCATAACATACTACACAAAAACATTGTTCCACATCCTACTTTGGTGAGTAGCAACTGAGGTCTTAAAAGAAGCTTGCAAGCAGCCATCTAGATAGAACAATTGGTCTCTCCTCATCCAAAGCAAAGAAGAATGAAGAAAATCAAAGATGCAAGGGAACAATTATTGCAAGGGACTGGTACACTATGCAATCCTCAGCCTATATGACTATGACACCAGAAGAGAGAGATGGTGCCTGGCTACCACTGTCAACCATTCAGAGGGGATCTGCGGAGGAGATCCTGGATAGAGTGGGAGAATATTGTGGAACAAAGTCAAAATCATGAAAAAAAAAAAAGACTAAGTTTACTGATCTGGTAGAGTCTGGTGAAACACCTGAGACTATGGATCTAGAATTGAACTCACTCCTGTGGGTTCTAGCCAAACAGTAAACAGGCATATGGGGTGAACATTTACATCAGGTAGAAACCCTATGTGATAGTTGAAGATGTGTCAACTTGGCTGGACTCCAGTTGTGAGTGGTGGTTCCCATGATGGATCACATAACTG
>NW_006921766.1:4744907-4783701 GCF_000298275.1 Orycteropus afer afer | reverse complement strand
ATGAAACAAAATGTGTATGAACTGGTGTATAGAAAATGAATTTTCTCTGTAAAATTTCACACAAATCACAATACACACACATATGTATGTATGTATGTATGTATGTATGTATGTATGTATGTGTGTGTCTATCAGCCCAATCATGGGCTTGTAAGGGAAAGGCTGGGGAAATAATGTTCTGCCTTCTTTCTGTTGATGGTACCTCTGCTCCTTCACTTCTGAGTGGATGGACCTCTGTCCCCACCTTGGTCCAGCTGCAACCTCTCAGCATCTCTGTAGGGCTGTCAGCTGCTCTGGTGGTGGTTGAGAGCATACAAGAAAGGATGTAGGGGAGTACAGGCCTTGCCTACATAGGTTGGATAGGGGTGAGCTCTGGCCTGCTTTTGCTCTATGGCCCCCTGCCACACACACTCATACATACACAGGGTGGAGCCTCACCACCTGGCATGACCTGAGCAGGGGTGGGGTGGGTGGTGGCTGGGGCTGTGGGATATATCCTCTCAACCACACTAACCATAGCCTCCCTCATTCTCCCACCAGGTCTCTCTGCTGTCTCTGGGCTGTCAGCCTCCTAAGACCACTGGTCACCTGGCTGCAGTGGGGAGCTTTGCCAGGAAGTGAGTAGTCCTTGCTGAAGATGGAGGAGCCTGTTTTCTGCCCATGCCTTCTGGGAGACCAGTGTCCCCATGGTGGCTGGCATTCCTCAGGCTCTCCTCACACCCCATACTGCAACCAGGACTGGCCCAGAGTTGGCCAGCTATGCTTCCCTAACACCCCCAAGCCTTCTTGGCCTTATTCAGGCTTGATCAGCTTAGGGGCAGCCTCATGCACTTTTCTTTCCTTTGATTTTATTGAGGTCATGATAATCTAATTTCCTCTAACTGATCTTCTCCATCCAATAGCCCAGGCACAGTGTCTCTGGTAACCAAATCTCGTGTCTAATACAAACCCTCCATCCTCCTCAAGGGACCACTGCTCATGGTAGGAAGTCAGATGCATCAGGCCCACCTGCTTGGTCTTTCTCTGAAAGATACATGGACGCCTTTAATATCACAGAGCTGGCCCATGGTCTCTGCACTTTCTCTGTGAGCCCTTCAGCAGCTGGTTCATTTACAGAAGCTGCTGGCTATTCAGTTGTTGCTTCTGTTTTCTCCTAGAACAGTAGCACCAGGGAGCTTCTCACATGTAAGGTTGGGGTCAGTCCTGAGCTCGCATAGAAAGAACAAGTCTAGGCAATTTATCTGGGCATGAAAATGGTGCCTATGTTCTCCATTCCTGCAGTCCTTCCTGCCAGGTGCTTTCCTTACCTGCTCATCTGCAACCAGGTAAGCCTGGACAGCAGGAAGTGAATGAGAGGCCTTCCGGTCAGGGGAGGTGGCTCCAGCATCAAGGTTGCAGCCGGCATTCCCACCATCCTGTTCTGGCTTCTCTTTAGCTTTGAAGCTCTCCCCACCTGTCTGGTCTGACCCCACTCTGTTGGGGGAGATTTTGTTGACTCAGAAGGCATTAGCAAACATCTTCACTTGGACTTGATGCTTCATCATTTAATATGTAAGTTATTAAGATTAATTTTTATTTATTTATTCAAAAAAATTTTACTATATTTTTGGTGAAAGTATATACCCCAAAACATGTTCCCATTCAACAATTTCTACATGTCATGTTCAGTGACATTGGTTATACTCTTTACATTGGGTCAACATTCTCATTATTTCTGTTGCAGTTTTTCCATTCCTATTAACTTAATCTCACTGTACCCCCACCACACCCCACTTCTCATCTGTGCTTTAGAGTAATTGCTGTCCATTTGGTTTCATATGAAAACTCAAACTCACTACCATAGAGTCAGATCTGACTCATAGCGACCCCTCCTTGGGTTTCTCAGGCGGTATCACTACAGAAATAGATTGCCCAACCTTCCTTCCAAGGCGTGGCTGGTGGGTTTGATCCACTAGCCTTCTGGTTAGCAGTCAAATGCTTTAGGCACTACGCCACCAGAGCTTCTTGGTCTCGTATAGATAATTTTTTTAAAGAGTGCAGTACTCAAAGATGACATTCTTTACTTTTCGAGTTAAAAATTTACTTTAGGGGATAGTTTCAAGGTTTAAAGAGTTATCCTGGTCAGTAACCTTGGGGGTTCCTTCAGTCTCACTGGATCCAGTAAGTCTGGATGCTTTGAGGATTGAGGTTGTATTCCACATTTTCCTCCCTTCCTATCAGGATCCATCTATTGTGCTCTGAGGCATTGTGGCTTCTCCTTGGCTT
Source organism: Orycteropus afer afer (assembly GCF_000298275.1). Classification (NCBI taxonomy): domain Eukaryota; kingdom Metazoa; phylum Chordata; class Mammalia; order Tubulidentata; family Orycteropodidae; genus Orycteropus; species Orycteropus afer. The sequence continues at coordinate 4,781,436 of NW_006921766.1, read as the reverse complement.
TTGAAGCTCTGCCCACCTACCTGGTCTGACCCCAATCTGTTGGTGGGGGGAGGTTTTATTGTCCCAGAAGGTATTGTACCCAGGAAACACCTTCACCTTGACTTGAGGCTTTCTAATTTAATATATAATTTATTAAGATTAATTTTAAAAAACTATTAGTTTCCTCAAGTAAAATCAACTTATGAATCTTTTTCTCCACCCCCACCCCCACTTGGCTGTAATTTTTATGGAGGCAGATCACTAGGCCTTTCTCCTACATTTTTTTATAAAACATTTTTGTATGCATCTGGTGATTTTTAACCATCACTCTTTTTATTGTGGTAAAATGTATATGCACAAAATGTCATTTGAACCATTTTAAGTGTATGGTTAAGTGGCATTCATTGTTGTTGTTAAGTGCTGTTGAGTTGACTCTGACGCATAGTGACCCTTTGTACAACAGAACTAAATGCTGCCCAGTCCTGCACCATCGTCACAATCCTGGCTATGCTTGAGCCCATCATTGCAGTCACTGCAATCCATCTCGTTGAGGGTCTGCCCCTTACCTTCATGACATCGTTCTCCAGGGAATGGTCCCTTCTGACAACATGACCAAAGTAGGTGAGACGAAGACTTGCCACTCTTGCTTCCAAAGAGTACTCCAGCTGCACTTCCTCCAGGACATATTTGTTAGTTCTTCTGGCAGTCCAGGGTACTTTCAGTATTCTTTGCCAACACCACAAGTCAAAGGAGTCAACTCTCCTTTGGTCATCCTTATTCATTGTTCAGCTTTTACATGCATATGAGGTGATTGAAAATACCACGGCTTGGGTCAGGTACACTTAAGTCTTCAAAGTGACATCTTTGCTTCTTAACAAGAAGTCTTTTGCAGCAGATTTTCCCAGTGCAATATGACATCTGAATTCCTGACTGCTGCTTCCATGGGTATTGACTGTGGATCCAAGTAAAATGAAATCCCTGACAACTTCAATCTTTTCTCCATTTATCATGATTTTGCTTATTGGTCCAGTTGTAAGGATTTTTATTTTATTTATATTGAGATGAAATCCATATTGATGATTGTAGTCTTTGATCTTTATCAATAAGTACTTCAAGTCATATTCAGTTACAGCAAGCAACGTTATGTCATCTGTATATTGCAGGTTGTTAATGGTTCTTCCTCCAATCCTGATGCTTTATTCACCATATTGTGTAATCATTGTCACTATCTATTTCCAAAACATTTTTATCACCCCAAAAAGAAACTCAGTACCTTTAAGTAAGCAATAACTTTCAATTTCTTTCTCCTTGAAGCCTCTGGCAAACATAATCCACTTCCTATCTCTATGTATTTGCCTATTCCTGATATGTCATATAAATGGGATCATACAATATTTATCCTTTCGGGTCTGACATTTCACTCAGCATGTTTTCAGGGTTCATCCACTTCATAGCATGTACCAGAACTTCATTTTTCTTTATGACAGGGTAATAATCTGTTGTATGTAGACCATATTTTTCTGTCCCTTCATCTGTTGATGGAACTTGGGTTGTTTCCACCTCTTGGTTATTGTGAAGTGTGCTGCAGTGAACATTGGTGTACATGTACCTGAGTTTAACAAGCACTTTTAAGGAAGACTTTGATTAATGTTGGATGAACTCATGCAACCAAAACCCCCTTAAAGAATTAGTCCCATTTCCAACCTAGTTAAACTCTCTGAGCCATTTTAAATGGTGTTAATAGATATACGCATTTGATGTTCTTTTTAAGGCACTTCTATTACCTAATCCAACAAATAATACTTACCCAAGTACTTTAAAAAAAACTCTAGTAAAGCTAATAAAAACTTAAACTTATAAACATGGCAAGGTTACACTAAACATTCTGATCCTGTTTGCAAATTTAAATTTCTCTTATGTTTCTTATGCCCAAAAGGATTGGCACATTTTAAACTAAAATCACAAAGCTATTTTTCTATTGGAGCCACTAATATGCCTCACTTTCTTAAACATGACAAATATTTTAAAGCATGCATGTATTTTGGTGTGCATTTTCACAATAATTCAAAAATTTTTTTAATGTGATTATAAAATACACAAGCAGACAACTGAGGAAAGTGTTAATACCATCAGTTTGATGTATTTTATCTGCATTTGATTCTAAGCCTTCCTGAAGTTGAAAGAGTATTCACCATGGAAACAAGAGGTGGCAGTTAAGGTTGTATGTCAACTTGCCTGGGCCATGGTTTTAAGTGGCTTGGCAGCTGGTTGTAGTTATTCCCCATGATGAGATTGTAATTACCTTAGTGGAATCTGCTATGAGCATCTAAGTAGTTAAGGGGAGTTACCTTTGGGGTGTGGGCTGCTTCCAGCATATAAGGAGAAGCTTTGGGAATGGTTTCTAGCTTTTGGGCACATCTGGATCCTGCTTTTGGCTGAGTCTTCATCTCCAGTTCCTGGACTTCAGCCACTGGCCTACCATGTTGCCTGCTGATCTTGGGATTATACTGTTTCACCTGTTGATCTTGGGTTTGTCTGCCTCAGCAGTCAGCAGCTGCATGAGTCAGAAAAAGCTTCTAGCTTGTTCCAATGGGCCTGTACTAGAAGGTAGAGCTGAAGCCCAAGGTTAAGGGGCTTTCACCCAGCCCCTAGAACTGACACTCTGAATTTGGACGTCTAGCCTCCTAAACTGTAAGAGAATAAATCCTTATTTGTTAAAGCCATCCACTTGTGGTATTTCTATTATAGTAGCACTAGAGAACTAAGACACAAAGCATTAGCGATTTTGATCTGAGGTTGAAGATATTCAATACGATTCCATCATGCCAGTGGTCGGACCTATCATAAGAGTCACATTGACAGATACTGGATTCCATACACTACAAAGGAGCTGGTATCCCAGGCTACATCCCTGGGTTCACAACAAATCCTTTCCTATCCTTCCCTCTGTGCCATTCTCTGTGGTGGCTTCACCACTGATTAGATTCAACTTCTTTTCTTTTTCCCTGGGTGGAACAAAAGGTTAAGCACTCTACTACTAGCCAAAAGGTTGGCTGTTTGAACTCACCCACAGGCACCATGGAAGAAAGACCTAGCAATCTACTTCTGAAAGAGCACAGTCTTTAAAACTCTGTGGAGTAGTTCTACTCTGCACACATGGGGTTGTCATGAGTTGAAATCTGCTCAATGACAACAACAACCACAACTTCTTCCCTGACCTGCTTCTAAATTATTTTCAAGTCCTGGCCATATGAAGGGGTCACAACTCTTATAGTCAGATCGATGTTTCTATATCTCTGCCCAGTTCTGTGGTTCCTGAGTTGATGTCACGTTAACCATTCTGCCTGGTACTTCGATTGATTCACTGGGCTACCCTGACTCCACATCTGTCTCCAGCTCTCCTGCTGCTCTCCAGGTTTATTCAGGCTCCTGGCAAGAATGCTGGCCGAACTAAACTAAAACTAAAACCCAATTGCCTAGTCAATCTATGTGAGTATGTAAAAACACAAAACATCAAACCCACTGCTACTGTGTAGATTCTGACTCATAGTGACCCCGTAGGATAGAGTAGAATTGCTCCATAGGGTTTCTAAGTCTGTGGATCTTTACAGAGGCAGACTGCCACATCTTTCTCCCCCACAGAGTGGCTGATGCACTCCACACTGACCTTTTGGTTAGCAGCTGAATGCTTTAACCACTATGCAATCAGAGCTCCCTGTGAGACTATAAAGTGTAACATAATTGCTTTGTATAATATGGTAGACTTTTGGGACCTTGTTATGGATTCATTTGTGTCCCCTCCAAATTGTGTGTAAAATCCTAACCCCTATACCTACAAATATGACCCTGTCTGGAAATAGGGGTTTTCCTTTTGTTATGTTAATGGGGTCATACCAGTGTAGGATGGATGAGTTATAAAAGGACTAGGATAGACACAGAGACACACAAAGGGGAAGAGGAAGACAGATGATGGGGACAGAACTATCTACGAGCCTGGGGTCTGCCAAGGAATGACGGCAGCTACTAGAAGCTGAAATAGACCAGAAAGGATCTTTCCCTAGAGCCATGCCCTGAATTAGGATTTCTGGCCTGCTGAAGTATGAGACAATAAGTTTCTGTTATTTAAAGCCAGCCACTTGTTATATTTCTTGTTATGGCAGTGCTAGCAAACCACGGCACAGTAGGCCTCTACTTACATTATGTCATTTGATTCTCACAAAAACCTTGTAGACAGTTGGCGTTTTGCTGGTGTCATAGTGAGGCAATTGATGCTAAGACATGTTAAGGGACCTAATCAAAGTCATATAACCAGTATCCTGTAGGACTTCAATAGTCACAAGGATATTTATTGACTATATACTTTGTGCTAGAATTTGTGTTAGAAAGTTCACACATTTATTTTAATCTTGCCCTCCACAACCCGGCTGTTGGAGCTGTTACCATCCCCTTCTTCCATATGGACAATTAGGGTCTTGCAGAGATTAAGTACCTTGGTGATATCATGACTCCGGCTCAGGCCTCCTCACCCTTGAGCCTGACCCTAACCATCTGGTGGCACTGTCTTCTTCTAAGATCAACCCAATCAGTACCAGCAGCTGTGTCTTAAGATATAGTTATAGGTAGCTTGGCAAACCACAGCTGGAGGAGGCAGCATGGAGGAGATTGTATCAGGAAGGACTCTGGGGATGGTCCCAGGTTCAAGTGCTGGGCAGATGTCTCCTTCAGCAGGCAGATCTCAGTACTCAGCAGGAGTGGCCACAGCACAGAATATTCCAATCTCAAGAAAGAGGAAACATGCATTGTGGGGAGGGGAGGGCTCACAGCATCAAGGCCACCCCACCTTACAGGGCAGGTGGGCATGAGATTCCAGGCTTGTTGATTGAACTGCTGGACTGATACTGTAGCCTCTGACATGGGCATATTGAACTTTTACTATATGCTGCATATTGTACCATGCACTTCACTTAAGTGGTGCCATTTAATATATCCTTTGGGACAGGAACCATCACCCATTCTTCAGCTTGTAGACATTGAGCACAGAGAGGGTGCCTTAGCACCAACTGCTGTAATGAGAAAAAGTACCCTGAGTGGGTGGCTTTAAAGAATAGGAATTTATTATCTCACTGTTCAGGAGGCTAGATGTCCAAACTCAGGGTGATCTAGAGAAGGTCCTTATTTCTCTATTCTGCTTCTAGTAGCCTGGCAATCCTGGAAGTTCCTGAGCTTGTAGATGCATCCACCATATGTGTCTGTCTTCATGAGTCTTCTCTCTGTATGTGTCTCTCTGTCTATTCTGCTCTTGTTATATCTTAGAAAGGATTAAGTTTAGGACTCACCCTACTTGGGTATGACCTCATTAACATAACAAAAGAAAAGGATCACATCTACAGGTATAGGAGTAGGACTTCAATACATATTATGGAAAGGACACAATTCAGTCCATAAGAGAGGGGGAGTAACTTGCCCAAGGTTGTTCATAAACATTGGTGGGATAAGGATTCTAACTCAATACTTAGTGCCGGTAGGACTGGTACCAAGGAGGAGCTTAGTATGGAAACCCAGGATTGGGAGCAAGGCCCCACCACTATCAGAACTGGTATGAGGCTGCTCAGGTACATCCTAAAACATAGGACACCATTCTTTTCTTAGGAATGATCATGGGCATTGAAGCTGGTCTGAATCTTCCCAGAACTTCAAGGAATCTTGGCAGAAGGGTGAGGAGGTAGTGGAGACTGGAACAGTCTGTCCTCCTCACGACCCCACAGCTACCTGCCCATCACTCTGTTGTTACCCTTAAAAACTAATACAAACAAACCAGTTGCCATGAAGTCAACTCCAAGTCATGGAAGCCTGATGTGTGTCAGGGTGGAGCTGCTCCATAGGGCATTCTTGGCTGTAATCTTCACAGAAGTAGATCACCAGGCCTTTCTTTTGTGATGCTGCTGGGTGGATTTAAACTGTTAGCCTTTAGGTTCGCAGTTAGGTGCAAACTGTTTGTGCCACCTGGCGATCTTGTAGTTACCTTACTTAAAAACCAAACTCACTGCCACCAAGTTGATTCCAACTCATAGCAACCCCCATTGGGTTTCTAAGGCTGTAAATCTTTTGGAAGCAGACTGCTTCATCTCTCTTCTGTAAAGCAGCTGGTGGTTTTAAACTGCTGACCTTTTGGTTAGCAGCCAAATGCCTTTACCACTATACCATCAATCCTTTCTCTTATAAAGGGAGAGGAATCATTTTAATCCTATTCTAATAGGAGCACCAATCAGGGACCTTTTTTGGAGTGGGAAGGTGTGTCGGAGTCCCCAAGACCACCTTCAGGTTTGATGATTCACTAAAAGGACTCACAGATCATAGACGTTTTGGTTTATCATGGCAAAAGAAAACAGATTAAGGTCAGCCAAGGGAAAAGGTGACAGGGCAAAGTCCAGAGGAACAAGGCACAAGCTTCCACTTGTCCTTTCCCAGTAGAATTATATGAATAGCACTTAATTCTCGCAACAATGATGTGCGAAAACACCCATGAAATATTGCCAACCAGGGATGCTCACCTAACCCTCAATGTCCAGGGTGTTGATTGGGAGTCAATCCCAGAGACATGGAACATCTACATGGCTAATGTTAATTACTCAGTCTCCACCCCAAGAGGTCAGCCTGCTACAGCATGGTCCAGGGTCCTCACTATAAATCACATTGTGAGTATAACCCATCAACATGGCCCAAGGCTACAAATTTTTATTAAAACCCACTGCCATCAGGTTGATTCTGACTCAATGCGACCCTAACGGAAAGTAGAATTGCCCTATAGGGTTTCCAAGGCTGTAAATTTTCATGGAAGCAGATTGCCTCATCTTTATTCCACACAATGAGTAGTGGGTTCAAACTGGCAACCTTTTGGTTAGCAGCTGCATGCCTTAACCACTATGCTACCAGAGCTTCTTCTCAAATTCTTAGTAAGCAAGATATTTCAAGGGCTTAGAGGTTATCTCCTAGAAGCTAGAATGGCCACTTCCAGCTTTAGAATTTGCAGGGTTTGAGCAGCTCAGGTCAGCTTCATTAACCCTTTACTGCATAGGGGACTATGGCACAGAAGGGAAGAGAGCAAGTATTTGATAGTGCCCACAGAATGTCCCACTGAGTACTGAATTTTTATTGAGACACATCCTGGCTGCCGGAGAAGTTACCCCAACCCAGAGGCACAGACAGAGATGAGTAAGGAACTAAGGGATACTTTGGCTCAGAATTCCCTTGCTTTCAGCTGTGTGAAAAACTAAGTGCCTGCTGGAGGAGACAAGAGTGTGAAACTGGAAGAGGCTTTCCTAAGTCAGTTTTGGCTGCATCATATTTTACACATCTCTGGAAGTGTTTATAAATGTTTTTTTTTTAGAGTAGCAGAAATCACCATTAACCCAGCAGAAATGAGCTTGTTGGTAACCATGGTGACTTAAGCATTCAAGCACTGAGCAGAAAGGACCTTGGGTTATGCAGGGGGTTCGCTAGCTCAGCATTGTGGGGTCAATCACAAAGCTACTGTTTTTCTAGTAAATATTTATTGAGCCCTTAATATATACAAGGGAGCTCTGGTAGCGTAGTGGCTAAGGCACTTGACTGCTAACCAGAAGACTTGCGGTTCAAACCCACCAGCCACTCTTCGGAAAGAAGATGGGGCAATCTACTTCCGTAGTGATACTGCCTCGGAAACCCAAGGAGGGGTTGCTATGAGTCGAGTCCGACTCAATGGCACATAACAACAACAATAATATATACAAAACAAAGATAGACATTCTGGGGAGAGAAAGAGGAATGAGACACACAACCCTGTTCCCAAAGAATTTAAGATTGAGTAGGGAGGATAAAAGAGACATGAAGTTAGAATTCAGATCAGAACATGATACCCACGGGTGGGGGTGGGAATTACAGTTGGAGAGGGCAGAGGAAGGGAAGGTCCCTGCCCTGAGTCCTCAAAACAAAACCAATTGCTGTCAAGTTGATTCTAATTCAAAATGACTGTATGTGTGTCATAGCAGAGTTATGCTCCATAACATTTTAAATGGCTGATTTTTTGGAAGTAGATTATTCTTTCCAGGTACCTCTGGATGGTCTCAAACCTCCAACCTTTCAGGTAGTGGCCAAGGGCTTAACTACTTGCACCACCTGGAAAGCACCTTAAGCCCTGCAATGTATAACATGTTAACAAGCAGAGCAGGGGCCAGGGCCTGGGCTTGCTAGCAGCCCTTCCCATGACCAGAATATCCCCACTCCCACCCCAAATTCTGACCTGAGACCCTTCAAATCCTGAACTCACTATCTCACAACATGCTGCATACCTGCATACCCTCAGGGTACTTTGAGAAGTTAGAATTTGTAATTAGCCTTGTAATTAAAATCCCTGCCTCTTTGTCCCCACCCCCTCCCCACTCCCACATACATATTACCACCACTACTAGGGCTGTGGCTACCTTTCCCACCAGCAAGAACAATGTGGCATTACTCTTCTCTTCTACAATAAGTGTCTCCACCCTTGGGGATACTAAAGCAATGTGAGGCCATGGGTCCCCTGTGACTTTGAATGAATGCTTTGAATCCTGCTTCCTCAAACAGTCTATCTATTGCCTGATCCATAGTCATCAGAGTCAGACATACACCTAGGAACTCTCCAGATGGCCTCCCTAGAGAAAGCTTTCATCTATCCCAGAGAAGAGAGGGCCATTCTGGACTAGAGCTGGTATAGGAGACAAGGCTTCAAACTGAAGTCACACTATGGGCCACCAAGGCTTGACATCCTCTCTCAGGCTCTAGATCTGCCTGAGTGTGGCCAAGGAACTGGGGAGGGAGCAAGTGGGAGACACCAGACCTTGGGAGGGAGGAGGAGCAGCTAATAGGCAAAGGAGAAAGGGGAACCTCAGCTCAAAAGGCAATATCCCCCAGCTCTCCACTTTGCTCGAAGTTGGCTCTGCTGGCAGCAAGTTTCGTGCTGTGCATTTTTCTGTACTTTGAGGACAATACCTTGAAGCCCCACCACCTATCTGTTAGTTTGTTGTACTGTGATGCACCTTGTTGTGATGCTGAAAGTTATGTCACTGATATTTCAAATACCAGCAGAGTCAATCACGGTGGACAGGATTCAGTGGCATTTCCAGACTAAGACAGACTAGGAAGAAAGACCTATTATTCTAATTCTGAAAATCAACCAATGAAAACCCTACAGATGACAATACAATGTCATACAATATGGTGCTGGAACATGAGTCTCCTAGGATGGAATGCACTCAAGTTACACAGTGACTGAAACAATGGACTTGAGCAGACCAATGATCATGAAGATGACATAGGACCAGACAACACTTCCTTCTGTTTTACATGGGGTGCCATGACTTGGAGCCAACTTGATAGCAACTAACAACTACCTTGAAGCTAAAAGGAATCAGGGACTTGGCAGGGACTAGAGGGAAAAGGAGGAGCCCTGGTGTCATAATGGTTACGCATTTTGGGAGCTAGGAGGTCTGAAGTTCAAATCCACTAGCTGCGTTGTGTGAGAAAAGACCTGGTGATCTGTTCCTGTGGAGATTATAGCCTTGGAAACCCCATGGGACAGTTCTGCTCTGTCCTATAGGCTTGCTAAGGGTAGGAATCAACTCTACTATGGCTCACAACAATAGGGGAAGGAGAAGAAAGTCTGCTGAGGTGAGAGAATAGGAGGACTTACTCCTGAAATACCCATCCTTGTTTCTGACTTTTATCCCTCATTCTCATAGTAGGTGATTTGTGAACCATAGTTCTGATTGTCCCCCATCCACCTCTAGGCTCCAAGGGCAGTTACAACTGCCTTTCCTTGCCTCTGCCACCTCTCAAGTGAAAGTCAACATGAGGCTGGAAACAAGCACGTGGATCATCCCCCTAGAAGCCCACACATTCAAGGCAAACTCACCTGGAACCTTGATATGCCAGCTCCATGGACTGGGAGGGTGGGGGCACTGAAATCCCCTGTCCAGCTGTGGCCAAGAAAAGGGACATTTTCTGCTTTGTGTTCTGTCTGAAAGGAATAACGCCTAAAGATGGCTTTCTCCCAAGTCATTTAGAGGACAAAAGCACAGACAAAAAGACCAGTGGCCTCACTGGCTCTGGGCCATGCTGCTGCCAGGAATTAAGCAGATTACAAGGGCAGCATCTGGTGAAACACGATACACAGTAGTTGTTATCCTGATGATCTGGGCTGTTTTCAACCACTGTTGCTTCTGGAAAAATAGAGGAGAGGGAGAGAGAGATGGTAGAGATAGATAGATGATAGACAGATAGATAAATAGATAGATAGATGATGGATGGATGATGGATGGATGGATGGATGGATGATAGATGATGGATGGATGGATGGATGGGTGGATGGATGGTGGATGATGGATAATACATACATGCATATATGCATAGATGGATAGAAAACTGGCTTGATAAGGACACAGCCCTTCATACTGTTCACTTCTGCAGGGGTGATAACAATCTTACCTCTCATTCAGGAGTGTTGTTGTTGTTATGTGCAGTTCGTGTATATCCTGGAGGAGGCCCTTCTCATGCATAATCTTACTTAATTTTCATACAAACTTGTAAATACTGCTATGGCACAAATGGTAAGCACTAAACTACTAGCTGAAAGGTTAACTGTTCAGATCAGCCCAAGGTGTCTTGGAAGACAGGCCTGGTGATCTGCTTCTGAAAGTTCATAGCTATTGAGAACTTCACAGAGCAGCTCAACTCTGCACACATGGATTTGCCATGAGTTGGAACTGTTGTTTTTTGATGGCAAGTAACAACAGTGAAGCTAAGTAACTGCCCCCAGAGTAGCTCAGTACAGGTTTCCAAGTTTCCAAACCATTACTTCACACATCTCAGTGATGGTGGTGAAAGAATATTGTTGTTATTGTTAAGTGCTGTTGAGTTAGCTCCTACTCATAGCAACCCATGTATAACAGAATGATGATTGCCTGGTCCTGTGCCATCCTGATAATTATTGGTATCTTTGAGCTCATTGCTGCAGCTGTTGTGTCAATCATCTCATGGATGGTTTCTCTCATTTCTGTTGACCTTCTACCAAAAACAATATCCTTCTCTAGCAAAAAATATGGAGGGTTTGGGTATTTGTTTCCTGTTGCTACTGTAACAAATTACCACAAATATGGTGGCATAAGACAATACAAACTTACTATCCTACAATTCTGGAGGTCAGAAGTCTGACACGGGCCTCACTTGGCTGCGTTCCTTCTGGAGGCTGTAGAAGGGATCCATTTCCTTGCCTTTTCCAGCTTTTAGAGGAGCTATGTTTTTTGGGTTGTGGCCCCCCCTTCCATCTTTGAAGCCAGTGATGATGCTCTAGTCCTTCTCAGGTTTCATCCTTCTGACGCTGACTCTCCTGCCTTTCTTGATTTCATTGTGCTCACCCAAAAAACTCAGGATAAGCCAGTTGCTGTCCAGTCATGGCAGTCCCCTGTGTGCAGAGTAGACCTGTGCTCTAGAGAGTTTTCAGTAGCTGATTTTTGGGAAATAGATTACCAGGCCTTTCTTCCAAGGTGCCTCTGGGTGGATTCAAATGCTGAGCTTCCAGTAAGCAGCTGAGCATGTTAACCATTTGCACCATCCAGGGATGCATCAAGACAGGGTACTCTCCCTATTTTAAGAGCAACAAGTCAGCAACCTAATTCCATGTGCTACATACACTTTTCCATGTAACATAACATATCATAGATTCCAGAGATTAGGACATGAACTTTTTTTTTTTTTTTTTTGGAGGGGAGAACTATCCTACCAATCAGTTTATTTCCCTGTCGTGCTCACGTACAAGTTTGCTGTTCAGAGACTCTAATAAGATAGAGAAATGTTATTGTCATTCTGCTTTAGCACAGCAGTCTCTCTAAGCTTCCAAGTTTACACACTGACTGCCACTGGACATTCCATTTGTTGGTCCACAGCTTTCCCTGTCCCTTCATCCACCTCTCTCCCCCACTCTTCTTTCTCACTCCCTTTTCCTCCTGCTCCTCCAGGATTTCTTACTGCAGGGAGGTGGAGGTCTCTAATCCACCTCTCTCTCTCTCTCTCTCCTTCACATTTTCTTTACACTTGCTCTCCTTGACTGTAAAGCCCACCTTCCAGTTCTCTCTCTCTCTCAATCTATGATCTATCTATCTCTACTATCTATCTCCCTCTCTCAACTCTCTCTCCCTCTAAATATCTTAGGTCTCTCCTCTCTTTCTATTACCTTTCCCTCTCCACTTCTATTTCTATCATCTCTCCCTCTTGATCTCCTATCCTCTATCTATCCATCTATCATCTATCTATCTATCCATTTTCATCTCTAGCCTCTCTCTCTCTCCCTCCCTGTGCTACCACTCTCCAGGCTCAGGGATTCATTTCTACCTAACTACTCTACTGCAAAAAAAGGAGCTCTGGTGGTGCAGTGATTAAAGCATTTGGCTGCTAAGCAAAAGGTTGGCAGTTTGAACCTACCAGCCGCTCAGTGGGAGAAAGATGAGGCAGTCTGTTTCTATAAAGATTTATAGCCTTGGAACCCTACGGGGCTGTTCTACTCTGTCCCATAGAGTTGCTATGAGTTGGAATCAACTTGATGGCAGTGGGTTTGGGTTGGCTCTCCTGCAGTCTCTCTCCAGCCCAGCTGACTCTTCCATAGCAGCCAGAGTGAACTTTCCAAAGCACAAATTTGAAAGTCCTTTCACACTGTAACTTGGACTGTGGGGGTAGGGGCCCTTCCAAGGACTGGACCACCCCAGATGGACTTGCAAGAGTCAAGTGCTCAAAAGTTATTATTAAAACTTAAAAGCTATTAACTTACAATTAAATAAATGATATTAAAACCAAGGTAACAAATGCATAAAACTCATTACCCTCTAATTATTTTACTGCTCTTCTCTGTTTTTTTGAGCTTGTTGATATCTATACTGATATCTGTTGATATCTATACTCTATCCCACTGCAATCAAGTAGATTCCAACTCATGGTGACCTACACTGGGTTTCCAAGGTGGTAAATCTTTATGGAAATAGATTACTCCATCTTCCTTCTGTAGAGCAGCTGGTGGATTTGAACTGCCAGCCTTCAGGTTAGCAGTCAATGCCTTAGACGTTGAATCACCAGAGCTCCTTAGTACTGCACGTTGTTTCCAATTCTGTGTACAGTGGCATTCAAGTCATGCTGGTGGCATGAAATCAACCATAAAAAACCTCACTGCCATCAAGTCCATTCCAACTCATAGTGACCCTCACTGGTTTTCCAAGGCTATAAATCTTTATAGAAGCAGACCACCCCATATTTATTTTTAGAAGAAGCTGGTGGGTTTGAACCACCCACCTTTTTGTTAGCAGCCAAATGCCTTAATCACTACACCACCAGAGTTCCTTGAAATTAGCCATTGAAGGAGGTATTTATGCAGCAGAAGCCAGCAAATGGGAGAAATCAGGGCTTGCTTCTTTGTTTTGTTTAGTGTCTAAATTTAAGAAAGTGATAGAGTAAATGATAATAACACAAATTAACCTAAAGATGTGTCATGTTTGTAACTGTGATATTGTGAATAGCACAAAAAGTTGCCAAATTATGGTTGAATTGTAATTATAAGTTGGCCATGGATATAGAAGTTTGGCAAAAATCAACAAAATCATTCTATGTGAAATCAATGGGCTATAAGGAATTTATAATAAAATCTATTGTATATTTTATTCTTATTTATGAATTACATGCTATGGATCCTTTATACTAGTAAAATTTAGAATAAACTTGTACAAATATATATAAACAAGTATCTCTTTTTGCTGAGAGCTGGTTGTTAAACATTTACCAGTGTACCACTGCCTTCATCCTTTCCAGCCTCATCTGCTTGCACTTCATGCTCTGTGTTAAGCCATTTTCTGGAATTTTCTAGAATCTTCCCTGCTTGTCACATGCTGTTCCCTCAGCTTGGGATGGCTCTATCATGGCCTGCCCCACTCTACCCCTGCCCACTTGTCTAGCTGTTGCTACATGTCCTTGAAGCTCAACCCAGAGCCATTTCTCCAGAGCCAGGAGGCTGCCCAACCCCAGGGTGAGTGAAGTGCCCATCTGCTCACTCTCACTGCCCCACTCCCTGCTTCTTCTCATAACACCACCTGTCACACTCTTCAGGAGTCATGGCTACCCCATGGGAAAGACTGAGTACATGTTCCTGTTTTGTCCCAGAATCTAGCACAATTCTACATAATAGGTCCTCAGTAAATACTTAACTCAGTGAAAGGGGTTGAATATTTTATGTAAGGAGTTGGAATTGTTCTCCACTGGATAAAGCCATGAAGTCTCTCCCAGAACACTGCTGTCGAGTCAATTCAACTCAAAACGACCCTTCCTTGGGTTTCTGAGGCAGTATCTCTATAGAAGTAGATTGCCCAATCTTCCCTCCAAGGAGTGGCTGGTGGGTTTGAACCACCAGCCTATTGGTTAGCTATCAAATTCCTTAAGCAGTACTCCACCAGAGCTCCTCCATAAATTTGTAGGATTTATTTCAAGGAAATGGCTCATGCAATTATGGAGAATGGCAAGTCCCGAATCTGTAGGTCAGGCAACAGGCTGGAGGCTTTGCCTGATTCAAGTGGTTGTAGGGACCAACAAACTCAAAATCTGCAGGTCAGGCAGAGGGATTCTCATGTCCCAAGAACCATAGGTCAGAGGAGAATGTAGGATCGGAAGGAGAAAGCAAGCTTAGCCAGAACATCCATATGTATTGGCTAATCCCCAAAACCCCCATTTCTACTGATTGGCTGCTCACATCAATCAGATCACAAAATGGAACATGATTACATAATGTCTGCAAAAACACAGAATTGTGACCTACCCAAGTTGACACATATCATTATTTTTCTTTCTCTCATCATCTATCTATCTCATTCTCAAGAGGGTAAGGTCTGGAAACATTAGAGTGTATGAGGAAACCACACATACCAGCCCACATATGAGGTGAGGTTGTTGTCCTGGTCCAGCCCTGAGTCCCACAAGGTGCAAATACCTATATCCTAGGAAGTTCCCTTGGAGTTTTACGTCAGAGGAGAACAACCCTAGAGACAGAATCCAGCATTGTCACCTGCACCCATGTATTCTGTGAGCACAGGGCACAATGAAGAGGAGAAGCTGGACAACCAAGGCATATGGATTCAGTGGGCCTGTTCACCTACTCCAAGTTGAATGGCTGGGGCAAACCAATTAACTTCCAGCCTGCACTCACAGCAGCAGAATGTGAGTGATAACCTGTCTCATGGAATGTGGCAACTAGGTAAATGTCGAACAGGTAGGAGTTCTCATCTTGCTCTCTTTTACTGGAAGCATTGGGGGAATATGGGGCATTTTTATAATGACTCTCAGAGCTGAGGGTTTTAAATTAGTGCTAGCCACTGACTGTTTTCCAGAAGAATGTACTGTCCTAAGGGTGGTAGGAAGGAAAAAGCAAGGAGGAGCAGACATTACAGCAGTCACAAAACAGCCCTCAGTCCTCCATCTTGGCAGTGGACAGTTCTCTCTGCCTCAACCCCTCCCACCCTCTTAGCAGAATTCACCAGAATTCTATCCACGAGACTTTTTTGGGTGCAACAAAATTACTTTGGCCACAAGGAACCACATTCTCTTCTGGTCTGAAGAAATCCAGGACAATAAGCTAGGGGCAAGAACTGTCCTTGGAACAGCTTTGCCTCAGAACTTCACCAGAGGTTTCAATGACTTTGCAAACATAATTGAAACTGCGTCCAGTCAGAGAGGCAATGGGTTTGAGAAGGCTGTGAACCTGTGGCAAAGATTATGGCTTGTTTATTTAGTTTTCCTCCTTGGCTTGCATATATGTGTGTGCATACATACACAGGCATGCAAAATACAAACATGAACATGCACAGCCACGTGCACACACAAACATGTACACACTCAGCCACATATGCACACAAGCACAAACTGGTACACACAGCCATACAGACAAACACACTCAAACAAACACACACACACACAAACACGCACATATACATACATCCATACACAGTCACATACACAGACACATATGCAGACAGAACCCAATGTCTGTGACAGAGACATGCTATTTAACCGCCATCCTCCTTACAGAATTTTTTTGCATTTTCAAAATGCTTAGGTCTCTAATACCCTCACTCCAACAATCACTTGAGGAAAGGTCTATTATCCCCAATTTATTTTCAAGATGAAGAAATAAAGATTGAAAGAGACCCCTAAGAGGAAAGGATGGAGGAAAGACAAGACAGTGGAGGAAACAGCTGGGAGGGGAGACAGCACCACTGAGTACCTCAGATGTGACTGGAAGATCTGAGAGAAAGGAAGAGTTAGTGTGAAGGTTGCACAGATACCATCAAGAGGGAGAGTAGAGAAACAGCCACCAAATCCAGCTGTGAGGATAGTGGTGAACTGAGGGGGCACCATTCCTCAGGATGGGCTATGAGTGACAGGGTGAGTTGGGGAATGAGGCCCAGGGACGGATTGCCCTGGAGGGGTTGGTGCTGGACAGTAGAGCTAAGTCAGCTGCTAATGAGAACATCTTGTCTAAAGGCAAAGTTTCTTTTAGCCTTAAGCAAGATAAGCAGGTTTGTAGGCAGTGAGAAGGAGCCAATAGGGCCAGCAAGGTGGAGGAGGAGGAGGAGAAAGGAACTAAAGGGAGCAGGTGCTGGAGACATAGAAGGTGGGGGCACATTCCTGGTGGAGTTGGGGTTCCTAAGAGCAGATAGGGCACTGTCAGTTCTGGAATGGAGAAGACATGGGTAAAGGAGAGAAATAAGCATAGTGCCTAAGGCATTTGACTGCTAACCAGAAGGCTGGCAGTTCAAACCCACCAGCCACTCCTTGGAAGGAAGGTTGGACAACCTACTTCTGTAGAGATACCACCTGGGAAACCCAAGGAGGGGTTGCTATGAGTTGGGCCCGACTTGACAGCATGTAATAAAAACAACAAAGGAGATGAAAAAAACTGTGGATTCTCCGGGGAAGGTGCTTGACAGGTGGAGGGATAGAAATATGTTAGGGAGCTTGGGCCAGGTGGGATGAGGCTATGAGCTCAGAGTAGGGCAAGGCTGGGAGAGGTGCTGAGTGGTGGGGTGATCAGTTAATGTTTTAGAGATAATTGTAGAATCACAATACAGTTTTAAGAAATAACAGAGAGGTCTCATGTACTCTTCACCCAGTTTCCCCCAATGGGAACATCTTACCATGTTTTCTGCCATGTTTTGTTGGCATCTAGGCTCTCCTGTAATATATCAACAATGTTCCACTGCTATTCATAAGGTTTTCACTGGCCAATTCTTCAAAAAGGGAATGCCCACTTCCTTCTTTTGAGTCTGTCTTGGTCTAGAGGGGAAGGCTTTCAATGAAATGGATTGATACAGTGGCTGGCACGATGGGTTCAGGTATACTGAGGATTGTGAGACTGGCACCAGACCGGGCAGTGTTTTGTTCTGCTGTACATAGGGTTGCTATGAGTCAGAGCCAACTCAACGGCACCTCACAACAAGGCTCTCCTGGCCTGTCCCCTGGCCTGCGTCTCCTGATGGCCATACTTCCAACTTTTTGCCCTTGACTTCTAACCCATTTTTAACTTAATTAGAAAATCTGACCAGTTTACTTGTTGATTCACCTGAAATGATCCTTTAGTGACCTGGTGTTTGTTATGGACCTCTGGGTACTAAGATGGGATGTGACTATGACAATCAGTGGTCTTTGGTTGCAAGCAACAAAATTGTATCTGGCTGAGAAACCAAGCATGATAGGGGGGCTTACTTACAGAACTGGAGGAACAAGGCCCTTTCCAGGTTGGTCATCAGGGATGCTGTAGATCCAGGTAGTTGAGTCTCCTGAGGTCACAGCCACTGAGAGGAATTGATTTCAACAGTTTTTCCCCATCCCTATATTACCCTAATTAAGGTCCCAGGAGTCCCAGTGTAGAGAGTCAGATTGGCCTGGCTTGGGTGCAAGCCCCATCCTTGGCCAGGGAAATAGGGTTCATGTTTGTCAGCCCCTAAGCCTGCCCAAAGGAGTCCCTGGGTGGCATACATGGTAAAACGTTCCACTACTAACTGAAAGGTTGGTGGTTGGAGTCCACCCAGAGGCACTTCAGAAGAAAGACCACAGTTCTCCTCTGGCACAGATGGGGTTATCTATCATGAGCTGAAGTCCACTCAATGGCACCTCCCTCCCCAAGTATGCCCACAATAGGCAGGGAGGTATCACTGAAAGGAAATGGGAACAGATAAATCTATACCCCTGGACCTTGGTTCAGTATTGGTTAAAATTATAGCTGGAACCAGATGAACATGATGGCAGATAAACATAATCTGATGGTATACAGATAAGCAGTGAATGTTGAAAACATATCCAAATTGAGCACAGAGAAGCAAAAGAACTTTAGCTACCTGGGGACTGTATTTTAAGTGAAATCTACATTTAGTTGGTATAGTACTGCCATAAAACTGAGTCAATTGTTAGCAAGAACTTTCCTGTGACATTCTTTTTAAACGACTATGGTTTGTTTTATGTAACTCCTTTTTAATATAATATTTTGCTATGTTTTTGGTGAAAATTGACACAGTAAATTAAGTTCCCACTTGACATTTTTTTATAAATTGTTCAGTGAGTTTAGTTACATTTCCCAAAATGTGTCCACATTCTCTTTGTGTTCTGGTTGTTCCATTTCCAATATTCCTGTGTCTCTCCCCTTTATCTTCTCATCTTTGTTTTAGAGTAAATGTTGAACTTACGGTCTCAATAGAATTTCTTTTTTTAGTGGAGCATTGTATTTATGAGTAAGATCCTTTATTTTGTGTGTTGCTCTGTTATGTCACTAAAAGGTGATCTCAGGGGATAGTTCAGATTCAGGGTTTAAAGAGTCTCTCAAGGTGATTGTCTCCAGGAGTCCTTGGGTCTCGACTGGTCCAATAAATTCGGCCTATTATAAGAATCTGAGTTTTATTCCATATTTTTTTCTCCTGTTCTATCTGGCACCATCTATTGTGACCCTGGTCAGAATGGTCAGTAGTGTTAATCAGCCACCATGTAGTTCTGTCTAAGGGTAGATGGGGCCGTGGCTTGTGTGGGCTATCAGCTTTATAGACTTGTTTCCTTTTTTAGACTTTGGTTTCCTTCTTTCTTTTTTGCTTCTAATGAGTAGAGACCAATAATTTTATCTGAGATGGCTGCTGAAAGCTTTTAAGACCTCAGACGCTATTTACTTCACTAGGATATAGAACATGAACTTTTTGATGCCAATTGACTGAATTGTCCCATGAGACTAAGATCTTAAGCCTAGAAATCCAGTCTTGCAAGGAGTTTGGTGATATCTGAAAGATGACTGCAGTTTTATCTTCTATGAGTATACCTGCACACACATGTCTGTACTTACATGTACATATAGATACTTCTATCTGTGCACACATGTGTATATACTTGTACATGCTGGTACACTTATATACCTATACACATACATATGTGACCATACACTAGTGCTTTTTGGCCTTTGTTGGTATTGTTGCCAAATTTTATATGTTACATTCTTTAGTGCAGGCATCTTTTTCTCTTGAGTGCTTCTCAGAGGTATCATTTACTTTGGTCATGCTGTGCTCACTATGTCCACATTCAGTACTACTTTTCCCATCTCCAAAAAAATGATTCCCCCTCCCCTGTCTCTTCCCTGGTAACCACCAATGAACATTGGTCTCTTTCTTGTCATCTTGAGATTATACAATATTTACATGATTGATATATTTCATTCACATTATGTCCTCCAGGTCCGTGTATGTTATTATATATATCATGAATTCATCATTGTTCCTTATGGTTGTATGTTGTTGTTGTTGTTATGTGCCGTCGAGTCGGACCTGACTCATAATGACCCCTCCCTGGGTTTCCGAGGCAGTATATAGTATCCCATTGTTTTATATACCACATTTCGCTTATCCATTCATCCATTGTTGAGCACTTGGGTTGTTTCTATTTTTTTGCTATTGTGCATAATGCTGAAATGAACATAGGTGTGCATATGTCTGTCTATGTCACTACTTTTAGATCTTTATTGTGAAGTTGGTGAAGAATACTGAAAGTACCATGGACTGCCAGAACAATGAACAAATCTGTCCTGGAATAAGTGCAGTTGGAATGCTCCTTGGAAGCGAGAATGGCCAGACTTTGTCTCACCTACTTTGGTCATGTTGTCAGAAGGGACAATTCTCTGGAGAAGGGTATCATTCTTGGTAAAGTGAAGGGTCAACAAAAAAGGGGAAGGCTCTCAAGTAGATGGATTGACACAGTGGCTGCAATGATGGGATCAGGTATAGGAAGGATTGTGAGGCTGGCACAGGGCCGGACAGTATTTCGTTCTATTGTACATAGGGTAGCTATGAGTCAGAGCTGACTTGACGGAACCCAACAACAATAGGGTAGATACTTAGGAGTGGTATTGCTAGATCATAAGTTAGTTCTATTTCTAGTTTTTTGAGGAAGTACCATAGTGTTTTCCAGAGTGGTTTACCATTTTACAATCTTACCAGCCATGGGCAAGTTTCCAATATCATCACATCCTTGCCAATATTTGTTATCTGCTGCCTTTTTTTTTTTTTTTTCCCATCAGTACTATTTTAGTCAGGGGGTTAGATGGTATCTCACTGTAGTGTTAACTTGCATCTCCATAATGGCCGATGACAGTGAGCATCTTTTCAGGTGTTTATTGACTGCTTAAATGTTTTCTTTAGTGAAGTTTCTGCTTATGTCCTTCACCCATTTTATAAGTGGCTTGTTTATCTTTCTGTGGACGAGTTGGTAAATTTATATATAAATATGTATAAATTTTAGGGATTGGATCCTTATCAGATGTGTCATTTTTGAAGATTTTTTTCCTGTCTGTAGATTCCCTTTTTAGTCTTTTGACAGTCTTTTGATGAGCATAAGTCTTTAATTGTTATGAAGTCTTATTTATCTAATTTGTCTTTTCTATTTATGCATTTGTTGTTACTTTTACAAAAGAGTAGGTCCCATAGTTTTCTCCTTATATCTTCTTCCAGAATCTTCACAGTTTTAGGTTAACATTTAGCTCTTTGATCCACTTAAAAGTTTTCTTGTATGGTATGAGGTATGGGTCCTGTATCATTTTTATTTTTATTTTTTTTGAAGGTGGATATCCAGTTTTGTTAACACCATTTGTTAAAGAGGCTGTTTGTCCCCCATTGAATGAGCTTTAACCTTTTGTCAAAAGTCAATTGTCCTTAAGTAGATTGATACATTTTTGGGTTTCAATTCTATTCCACTGGTCTACATGTGTTGTTTTATGTAACTCTTAATGTGAGACTAGGAGCTCTGGTGGCATAGTAGTTAAAGCATTAGGCTGTTAACCAAAAGGTCAGCGATTTGAACCCACCAGCCACTCTGTGGGAGAAAGATGAGGCAGTCTACTTCTGTAAAGATTTACAGCCTTGGAAAATCTATGGAGCTGTTCTATTCTGTCCTAAAGGGCCACTATGAGTCAGAATTGAGTTGATGGCAGTGAGGGTTTTTTTTTTTTTTTTTAAAGACTATGATGTTTATTTTACTTATTTGTGGTGAGAAATCATATTCACTTACTTTTTGTTCATTATAGAAAATTAAATTTACTCATCCACCTTATCTTTACCCTATAAACTATCTTGCTTTGATTATCTAAGCAGAAATATAACAGTGGTTTTGATCCCTGAAGAAGGACATCATACTTGATAAAGTAGAGTAGAGTGTCAGGGAAAAAAAAGAGGACCTTCAATGAGATGGATTGACACAGTAGATTAACAATGGGCTCAAATATAACCATGATTGTGAGGATGGTGTACGACTGGGCAACACTTCATTCTGTTATACATGGGGTTGCTCTGATTCAGAGCTGATCTGATGGCACTTAACAACAGCAGCAATAAAAGTCAACATGACCTCTTTCCCTCTAGGAAGACCCACAAGCAACAAGAGAAATACAATGCACAAATAGAAACTGAGACCTCAAGTCATAAAATAGGTAGAAGAGTGTTAAGAATTAAATTGTGTCTCCCCAAAATTTGTGTTGGAATCCTAATCCTTAGCCTGTGGGTGTAATCTTATTTGGAAAGAGGATTTTCTTTGTTATGTTAATTAGATCATCTCTGAGTAGGATGGGCTCTAAATCTAATCACTTCAGAGTTACAAAAAGAGCAGATTAGACCTAGAGACAGGAACACATGGAGGAAGACAGATGCCACATGAGGATGCTCTATAATCTAAAGGACCAACGAACCACGGGCTGCTGACAAGGAAGTAATCCAAATGGCCAAACTCTGATTTGGACTTTTAGCCTTGAACCATGAGAAAATAAATTTCAGTTCTTTTAAGCCACCCACTTGTGGCATTTCTGTTACAGCAGCACTAGAGAACTAAAACCAAGAGGTAGTGAAAGCAAAAGTTATCAAGTAGGGATGTAGGAAGAAATGGAGAAAAGATCATGCAGCTGCAAACTTCAAAAATAGCCGAATTTCAAATACATATATTAAAACAAGCTTCTTGTATGTAGCAGGCCAAATGAAATTCAAGTTCAGGCTAAGGGAGCTTCCTAAACCCATTTTGGTTCCGAAAAGCAGAAGGTGTGGGATCGAATAAGAAATTACCAGAAGAACCATACTGCCCTTAAGCTGTGGATTAATGTCATAGCTTTTGTTATGTATAAAAACAAAAAATATGACCGTATAAATATTAGAGAACTGAGATAAAATATGACCAGTCATTTAATGAAAAGGGCATGAACTAACAATATCAATTCTGTGCCCTATACAGGAAGTACTCCCAAACCTGTGTAATAAAGGTTGAAAAAACAAAAAGATGGACAAAAACCCAGGCAAATGCAAATGAAAATTTATATAGAACTGATATTATTTCTTCTTAAGTTGTTTAGTGGAATACACAAATGAAGCTATCTAGGATTACAGCTTTCTTTGAGGAGAAATCCTTTAACTAAAAATTAGATTTTTTTATAGATATAAATATATTCAGGTGATTTTTTTTTCAGAGATATTTGGTTTGTTGTATTTTTTGAGAGATTTACTCATTTCAAATAGGTTGTCAAATTTATTAGCACAAAATTGTTCATAATATTCCCTTGTTATCCTTTTAATGTCTATAGGATTTATAGTGATGTCCCTTGATTATTATGTATTTTGAAGCCCTGTAATTAGTTCCACACACATGTAGGATTGGTATGTCCTCTCAATAAAGAAACTTCATCGTCTGGAATGTCCCCCTTTATCCCTGGTAGTCTTCCTTGCTCTGAAGCTCACTTAGATATTAATATGGACACTCCAGATATATTTACTATTTATGTGATCTATCTTTTTCTATTCTATACCTTTAACCTATCTGTGTCTTTACATACATATATTTTAACTGTGATTTGGGTGAAAGTTTACAGAGCAAGTTCATTTTCCATACAACAGTTCATATACATTTTGCTTCATGACATTGACTGCAATCCCTATAATGTAACAACTTTCTTCCCATTCCCTTCCTCTGGTTCTCCTTTCCCTGTGTCATTCTTTCCCACACATTCCTGCCCTGTGCAAATACTGCCCTTCTGATCTCCCATGATTGATTGTTCTAAGCAGTGTACCTACCTGGCATAAATGTCCACCTTATATACCTGTCTATTCTTTGAGTGGAAGCTATGGGAGTGAGTTGAATTCCAGCCCAAAAGGGTCCCTAGGGGCCATAGTCTCAGGGGTTTCACCAGTTTCTATCAGACCAGTAAGCCTGTTTTTTTTTTTTCCCAATTATTTTGAGTTTTGTTCTACATTTTTCTCCCACTTTATCCAAGCTGTCATATTTTGATCCCTTTTGAAGTGGTTGACAGTGGTAGCTGGACACCATCTAGTTCTGGTCTCAGGGTCATGTAGGCTGAGGTCTGAATGTTCCACTAGTCCTTTGGCCTAATTGTTTCCATGTGTCTTTGGCTTTCTTCATTTCTATTTGCTCTGAACATGGAGAGGCCAATTGTTGCATCTTAGATGGCTGCTTGTAAGCTCTGTGTCTTTATATTTAATGTGGGTTTCTTGTAGACTGTATATAGTTGGGACCTGTTATTATTATTATTATTATTATTATTTTGGTGCTTGGGGGGCGGTTCTCTCTGACAAGCTCTGTCTCTTAGCTACAGTGTGTAGCTTATTTAAAGTTAAGATAATTTTAGATGTGGCCAAATTGAAATCTACCATCTTGCTATTTGCTTTCTATTTGTCCCATCCATTTTTCACTCCTCTTCCCCTTTTTCCTGCTTTATTTGGAGGAACTGCATATTTTAAAAAAATTGTTCTGTTTTGTCTCCACTGTTGGCTTATTATTTGTATTTGGTGTTTAGTGGTTGCTCTGTATTTTTTTAGTCTTATGCTGTAAGGCATCTTTAACTTGTTACCGTCTACCTGCAGTCAATATTACACCACTTGACCTACAGGGTAACAACTACTACTATTGCAACTATATATGTTTGTTTTCCCCATCTCTTTCTTATATTATTATTTTCATATATTTTTTCTTTTATGTATGTTAAAAGCCCATAACACAGGGTCATCATTTTCAAGCATGTCTTTTAAAATCATAATTTAAAGGAAAAATAATTCTCAGATAAAAATATTACTAACATAAAATGACAAAATGCACAACAAATGTATTGCTTCTGCCTCTGGCTTCCAAAATGTACTCTTTGTACTTTGATCGTAGCATTTTTAATGCTTTTTTTTTTTTTTTTGCCTTTCTCCTGGTGTAGACAATAAGATCCTTGAGAGCGGAAACAATATCTATTCATCTTGTAACCTTAGCACAATGCCTGCCACTAGGCAGGAGTTCAACAATTGTCCACTCACTGATTTCCTGAGTGCCCAGCTGACTGAATTATAGAATACAGGAATGACAAAGACCATTGACATACGAATGAATATTAAACACAGATTGGAGCATAGTTTAGTAGAAAAAACAAAGAAATTCACACTCAGGGGTGGATTATCCAATAAGCAAGGTAAGCATGGGCTTACTTGTGCTTACTTACTAAGCCATAGTGAACAATTTCACCTGAGTTTCCCCACATCACTACAGACTAGTAAGCAAGCAGAACTAAGCCTGTATTTACCTGTTTATTGGATACTTTGTCCCCATAAAACCCAAAACCAAACTCACTGCCACTGAGTAGATTCCAACTCATAGCCATTCCCCCACTGGGTTTCCAAGGCAGTAAATCTTTATGAAAGTAGGTTGCTTCATCTTCCTTCTGCTGAGTGGTTGGTGGGTTTGAACCACCAACCTTCTGGTTAGCAGTCAAATTTTTTAGGCACCATGCCACCAAAGCTCCTTTTCATCCTGATAAGAGATTGTAAATTTGGAAAGAGGCTTTGATTCTGTAGGAAGGTGCTGCAAGGTTGGGAGACAGACAGATGCCAGCCATGCCTAGAAGCAGAATCTTTGATGTGATAAAAAAAAAAAAAAAAAGTTGGAATTGGTCACTACAGATTAGCTAGTAACACAAGTACACCTATGCTTGTCTTGCTTATTGGGTAATCTGACACTGTTTAACACACTATCTCTCAGCTACTAATTTTATGTATCCCTTTTCCCCTCTCTCCTCACCTCTCAGCATCAACTTCCCTTTGGCAAAAGGGAAAAAGAAAACATAGAACATCAAAGCATACTTCAAAGAGACCTGATTTTAAAAGGTCACAAGTCAGGATACTTGCTGGAACCTGGCTTTGGCAAACTTTCAGAAGCCATTGGGTGTGCCTGTGTGCCTCAGATATATTTGCTTATGGACAAATGTGGCCCATGTGGGCAACGGTCTGGGAACGGGACGTGGGTCACCTTCTGGATCTCTGCTCTAGCCAGCCTGGCAAGTGGCCCAAAGATCCTGTGCTTGGGGCAGGAGGTCCCTTTGCACCAGACTGCTCCCATTCTCATTGGAGAAACTGAGACAGCTTAGCAGCTGCATCAAATGCAAGGGATTCTCCGAAGCTGAACTCAAGAATACTTAATAATGTGGGTGATATTAAGAATTTGGGCTGTGAAAATATCATGGCTAAAATTTAGTTAGATACTGAATGTTTTCTAAAGCATTGGGTGGCATGGGGATAGTTAGATCTGGTTTACAATGGGCAATAGTGTTCTCAGTTCTAAACATGAGGATGTGGAAATATTTCTCTTCTAGCATTTTAATTCAGAACAAATGCAGCGTTATGACTTTTGCTCTGCTTTGCTGAACTTTCTAGTCCTAGAAACGTTGGGAAGATTATAAAAATGTTCACAATGTGCTTTAATAAACATTTCTACATTAATGAACAAAAGATTAAAAACAACATTTCCCGCTTCCAGCTAGTTTTAACCTTCAATTACAGAAGGTAGTGTCCTTATTGAAGAGGGATCTTTAATGCACATATAAATTTTTAAAAATCTACATTTTATTTCAAACCTAAAATTAAGTCCAACAATGTTCCTGTTTTATTTATTTAACCCATATTTTTAAGCACTTATGATGGGAGTGCTCACCTTAGCAGCATATACACTAAAACTGAAATGATACAGAGAAGATTAGCATTGGCCCTGTGCAAGGACGACATGCTAACTTGTGAAGCATTCCATGTTTATTATTTTAAGGAGCTCTGGTGGCTCAGAGGTTAAAGCATTTAGCTGCTAATCAAAAGGTTGGCAGTTTGAAGCCACCAGCAGCTCTGTGGGAGAAAGATGAGGTGGTCTGCTTCCATAAAGATTTACAACCTTGGAAACCCAGTGGAGCAGTTCTACTCTGTCCTGTAGGGTCACTATGAATTGGAATCAACCCAAAGGCAGTGGGTTATGATGGGAGAGTAGCACCCATTACTCCAGCATCAGGCAGATCCATGCCCAGAGAGAAGTATGGGGGTAATTTCTGCTAAATGCTCACAACTTTGTCCCATTTTTATTTTTGCCTTTCTGACATATTTATAGATTAACTATTAGTTTCCTCATTCCCTGAATCACAGCACTAGAAAGTGTTTGATGATACTGTACTGTAGTGGTTTTCAAACATTCTTTCTTAGCCCATGAACCTATTGTGAACAGTAATTCAGATGGAAATGAATGGTCCCATTTGAAGAGGGATGGGGGCTTGCAGCTCTGCTCATCACCATCAGCTACACCATCCCTGTAAAGCATGGCCAGTGGCCAGTTGGAAAACCACCAATGTAGTGCAATCCCTTTGATTATAAATGGGGAGATTATGGCCCAGAGAAGTTAAGCAACTTTCCCAAAGTCCCCAGCCTCCAGTGGCAGAGCTGGCCTGGATATTGGGTCTCTTGACTCATACACTAATACTACCTCCACCACATCCCACATTCTTGAATCTATGACCTGTTGGGCCACAATTCCAAAGAACTGCAGTGGCGAGGGAGAGGAACGGGGGGACGAGGAATAGCTGTGTATCTGACAAGGGGCTGGGGAGGCACAGCAGTGGTGACTGGCTGAGTCAGTGACCAGGACTCCAAGTACCCAGGAGGCCTTGGAACTGTAGACCCTTCCTTGAGCCTGAAGGCTGAGTCCAGGACTTGACAAAAAAGCCCATTTTGAGTCTGTTTGAACCCTGGCCAATGGATAGCTGCCAGGTGTATCTGGCAGGGGTAAGGGGACCTCTAATTTAGAGGACCCACTGGGATGTCCCAAGAGCAGAATCTAGGCAGGATTTTTTCCTTAGGAAATAACCCATATGACTCATCAGGGAAGAGAGGCAGTGTCCCTGTTGTGGAAGAATTTTCCATTGTCATCACCTGAGACCCCAAGGGCTCCTCCACATAAGAAAGTGTCATCCTCTCCTTTGCATTTAAATTGGCAGTCTACCCACAGAGCTTAGAGTTTTCTGGAAGTATTCAGCCCAATTCAACCAATTCAAAAACTGCTGCAAGAATGTCAGCCAGGTATTGTTTTATAAGTTCCATTAACTCTTCCAAAATGATGAGGTACCATTTACTAAATTACTACTCTGGAGTACTTAATGACATTCTAGCACCTGGGAAAATTGACTTCATCTTGTAATACTCTTCAAAGTGTGTGTGTGTGTGTGTGTGTGTGCATGCCTACGGGAGTTTAATAGTATGCAAATGAAAAGGTTTATTTGTACTTCTGGAATCGAGATCATTTCTCTCTCAATGGTCTGAATTAAAGCTAGTTTTATTTCTATTTGAGGGAATTATTAGCTGTAATTTCTTTAAAAAGCCATTTAAAACACCATTAAAATAAAAGATTGTATTATTCACATCTCTCTGAGCTACAACAATCTCAACCTAGAGCAAGCAAAATAGAGAGTTTATCGGCTTCATAAATGGAAAGTTTTGGCCCCTGACAGGGCTAGAATGATATCATTGGTCTTCTCCCATCTTGCTGCCCCCTCCCCATCTCTCAAATGCACTCTTAATACCAGCCTGGAGAGATGGTAGCTGAGCTACACAGATAGAGCCACTCCCATCAGCTCCAGCTGCAGAAACCCCAGGAGGGAATCTGATTGGTTCATCTTTAGTCACCTAGCATGTTCAGACCAATCACTGTGGTAGGGAAATAGAGTGCTCTGATTAGTCAGGGCTGGAATACATGGTTAGAGAGAAATCAGCCCTACCTGGACCAAGTGGAAAGGATTCTTCCCAGGAAAGAGGGGCATGGTTAACTGAAGAAAGGGAGGAAAGGGTGTTGGACAGACAAAAGCCATGATTGGTCTACCCAAAGTGAGACCCTGTTTGGAGTCCTGTCATAGTGCAAATGATGAACATGTTCCTGCTAATCAAAAGATCTGTAGTTCAAGTCCAGCCAGAGGTATCTCAGAAGAAAGACCTGGTGGTCTACTTTTAAAAAGATCAGCCATTGAAGCCTCTATGGAGCACAGTTCTACTCTGACATACAGTGTTGCCAAGAGTTAGAGTTAGAGTTTAAGTCATGGATACTGGTGGTTCATTGATAGAATTCTCACCTTTCATGACGGAGGTCCAAGTTCAATTTTCAGCCCATGCATCTAATCACAGCCATCACCTGTCTACCAGTGGAGGCTTGCATGTTGCTGTGACTAACACAGTTTAAGCTGAGCTTATAGAATAAGACAGATTAGGAAAGAAGGCCTGGTAGCCAACTTCTGAAAAATATGCCATTGCAGATCCTCTGGATCACAACTATCTGATCTGCAACTGATCATGGGGCTGGCACAAGACCAGCAGTATTTTATTCCATTGTTTATGAGATCACCATGAGTCAGGGACTGACTCAATGGAAGTCAACAACAGCAATAATATCTTTCAAATTATAATAATGTTGATATTGTACATATGTTTTTGTTGCTGATAAGTGCCATTGTGTCGGCTCCTCATACCAAACCTATGTACAGCAGAATGAAACACTGCTTTGTTCTGTAATGTCCACACAATTGTTGTCACATTTGAACCCATCATAGCAGCCATTGTGTCAATCCATCTCATTAAGAGTCTTCTTCTTTTTTTTGTTGCTGACCCTATGGTTTGCATATAACATATGCAAAGCTTGCATAATGCATAAATGCATTATGTACTATTTAAAAACCCTTGTTGTTGTTGTTGTTGTTATGTGCCGTCGAGTCGGACCCAACTCATAGCGACCCCTCCTTGGGTTTCCGAGGCAGTATCACTACGGAAGTAAGATTGCCCAACCTTCCTTCCGAGGAGTGGCTGGTGGGTTTGAACCGCCAGCCTTATTGCCTCCTATCTTTGTTCCTAGTGTAATTAATTGTATTTAGCTTTCAGCCTTGCATCATGTCTTCATATATATAGACCCCATTTGTCTAGTAATATACTAGATAACCATGAATTCAAGAATTCAGGGAGATTTAGCAAAGTCTTTACTCAAAGCCTCTGAGTATTTACGAGTATTTAGCTTTTAACTCTGAAACATCTTTTCAATTCTTATTTTTCCACCTACTTTTCTTGGCTACTTGGATCTCCAGAGACTCTCAACCTACCATGAAAAAGATAATGTAGGGCACTACACTGATGTTCCTATTTTTCCAAGCAATTTTCTTAAAAATGTCAATGTGCTTTCCCAATAGCTTTCCAACTTTTTTTTTTTTTTTTTTTGTGATTTGGGTGAAAGTTTAGAGAGCAAATTCGTTTCCCATACAGCAGATCATACACATTTTGTCTCATGACATTGACTGCAATTCCCCACAAAGTAATAGCTCCCTTCCCACTTCTTCCCTGTAGTTATCTCTTCCCTGTGTCCTTCCTTCCCATGTACTCCCCCCCCCCACTCCAGCTGTCTCCCTGTGCAAACACTGCCCTTCAGTTTTCCTATGATTGATCACTCCAAGGAGTGTACCTACCTGATATAAATGTTCACCCCATATACCTGCCGATTTTTTGGCTGGAAGCTACAGGAGTGAGTTCAATTCCAGACGTGAAGGGTGGCTAGGGGCTATAGTCTCAGGGGTCTCACCAGTCTCTATCAGATCAGCAAACCTAGTCTTTTTTTTTTTTTTTTAATGATTTTCAGTTTTGTTCCACATTTTTCTCCCACTCTATCCAGGATCTCTTGCACTGATCCACCTCTGAGTATTTGACAATGGTAGCTAGCCACCATCTAGTTCTTCTGGTTTCATGATTATGAAACTATGCTGAGGTCTACCAGTCCCTTGGACTAATTGTTTCTTTGTGCCTTTGGTTTTCTGTATTACTTTTGCTCTGGATGAGGAGAGACCCCTTGTTGCATTTAGATGGCCACTTGCAAGCTTTTAAGACCCCAGTCACTATTCACCAAAGTAGGATGTAGAACAATGTTTTCATGTAGTATAACCTTTCTTTTGCATACCTCCCATTAGTCCAACAGCATGCTGGGAATCTGGTGATGATCACGAACCTGGTGATGATTCCAATGTTCCCCTCACACTTCTCAGGACTCCTCGGCCCCTCATTTTTTCTCTTCAGTGACATTAGTCATTTTGGCTCCAGAGATTTCTATAAGAAAAAATCTTAAACTGAAGATTGAAGTTGGTTTTAGAAAGCAGAACAAATTGCTCTAGATCTTTTAAAAGTAGGGACCTTATCTTAGTCCTTGGGCAAACAACCCAGTAGCTCATTTCCTGCAGAGGATGAGTGGTTAATACTGATGAACTTAACCCAAGAACAGATGCAGGACATTTTCCACTTCTTTCATGAAGTCATCCACATTCTGCCTCACAGAAATCTCTCTCGTCTTTGAACTACAAAATACTGATACTTGATCAAAGGCTGCTTAGAAGTTGGCACTGTTTTGAATGTGTATGTGTTCATGTTTGTGACTACGTGTGTGTGTGTGTGTAGGGGGGTACACACCTCAGCTTTGTTAACTAGCTGGTAAAAACGTGGAGCTGAGTATCAAATATCCCACAGCTTTGTACTCACAGTGCCTACTGACATAATGACTTAAATTTTAACAGGTGCTCAGTAAATAACTTTTAAATGAATTTACCCTATATTTTGC
Organism: Orycteropus afer afer; assembly: GCF_000298275.1. Classification (NCBI taxonomy): domain Eukaryota; kingdom Metazoa; phylum Chordata; class Mammalia; order Tubulidentata; family Orycteropodidae; genus Orycteropus; species Orycteropus afer. Next base: position 4,749,927 of record NW_006921766.1, on the reverse strand, counting down.
TGTTGTTAGCTGCCCCTGGCTTACAGTGACCTTAGGAACAATGGAATAAAACACTACTAGGTCCTATGACATCCCATGTTCACTTTCAGATTAGACTATTGTGATGCATAGAGTTTTCATTGGCTGATTTGCAGAAGTAGGCTGCCAGCCTTTCTTCTATTCTTTTTGCCTGGAAGTTCTTTTGAAACCTGTTCATCATGGGTGACCCTGCTGGTATTTGAAATACTAGTAGCAAAGCTTTTAGCACCATAGCAACTGGATGTGATGGATTGAATTGTTTACCCCCAAAATATGTGTTTGTTTGGCTTGGCCATGATTCCCAGTGGTTTGGCAGTTATGTAATGATGTTATTTGGCAAATTTGTAATGATGTAATCATCCTTTATAATGTGATCTGATATGATTAGCTCATCAGTTGTAAAGGAACTAGGGTAGGATACAATACCCTTAGTCAGATCACTGTCCTGATTCCATGTTAGAGGAGTTCCCTGGGATGTGGCCTTCATCACCTTTTATGTTACAAGAAAGAAAAGGAGAGAGAAGCAAGCAGAGAAAGAGAGAAATGACCACCACTAGAAAAGGAGAGCCAGAAGCAGAGCACGTCTTTTGGACCCAGGGTCTCTGCACTGAGAAGCTCCTGGACCCAGGGAATAATTGATGCCAAGATACATAGAGATCTCTAAGGACTGCTAGGCCCACAGATACTGAAAGGAGACAGGCACATTCTCTCACAGCCTAGAGAGAGCAAGCCTTCTTCCTTTAGAGTTGGCACCCTGAATTTGGACTTCTAGCCTCCTAAACTATGAAAGAATTAATGTCTGTCTATGAATGTCAGCCACTTGTGGTATTTCTGTTATAGCAGCACAAGATAACAGCAATGCACAAGCCACCCCAGCATGACAAACTGATGGATGGTGGACTAGCCCTACTGGGTGGATGCTATTATTGTATACATTTTTAAGATGAAGGAAATGAGGCATATAGCTAGGTCACATGGTTAGCACATGGCTAAACTTGCATGGTTACATGTGCCAGTGTCAGTACTCCGTCCAGGGCTTTACTCTGATCACGAGGCAACTCTGCCTCTCAAAATAAGGAGATTAATCATATCAGATGACTGATGACACCAGGTATTTTAAACAAGTTTTTTTTTTTTTTTAACGTTTAATGATTTTTCATGTAATTTGAAAAAAATACTGCCAAGGTGTTAAATTCAAATAAAACCCAAACCATCAAATGTCAGCTTCTTAAGTTTGTGGATCTAAGGGATGTCAAAATTGTAAGGAGACTAAAAACCAGTGGGTGTATTTTTACCTTTAATGTTAGCATGAAGTATTCAGTGCAATCATGTGAGAATGTTTCCAAAATGCTGTAGCTACTTAAATTTTTTTTCTTTTCTAGAAGGAAACCAAGAGTTTTTTTTTTTTTTTTTTTTCTGCAGGAAATCCATAATTCTAAGAAGTTGAATAAGATTTGGGTAAACAGCATCATGTTAGGGACTGCTTTTGGGAATTCCTCACCAATCCTGCATACATCTTGTGCTCCTAAGAGTCAGAAATTTTATCTTGAAGGAATGTGAACATCAGTATGTCCAGTCTCTTTATTTTACAGATGAAGAAAATCATGTGGCATTTCTCCTACTCACTGAGAGTTCCTACACTTTGATTGGTCTTGCCAGCTCCTTCATGATCTTTCTCAAGTTTGGAGAAGACTAGTGTTCCTGGGAGAGAAAGGTGTGGTTATTCTGAGCTTGGAGGAGACCCACTGATGCGGCAATATTGTGTTTTGTACATTTAGATCTTGAAGCTTAAAAAAATGTGTGCTTTGAGGTTCCAAAAAAAAAAAAAAAAAAAAGCCTCCTCCCTTTTGCCAAACCCTCAAAGAGCTCTGAGGACTGATCAGGGCACAGAAACACACTGATGGACAAGGACTAGTTTAACTTTATGAGGTATGAGTGTGGGGTACAGAAGAATCATGAAGATGGCACAGATCCAGGCAACATTTGGTTCTGTTATACATAAGGTCTTCATGAGTCAAAGCCAACTCAACAGCGACTAACAACAAATAACTGGGAAGGTTAAAGAAATTCACACGTGAAGGGCTTAGAACAGCACCAGCACCTAGCACATCCTCATTACATGTAGCTGTTACCACTTTGCTCTTATGGATGTTAACATTTGTTTTCAAACTTTGTAGAAATAGACTATATATAAATGAATCATTACAAATTTTTGTAAGACCTATTCAAATAGCATTTGCTCTATACATGTTATTTTCTGTAATTTTCCTTTTTCAGTCTACTTTTGTCTTATTTCATATATTTATTTGTATAGTTTATGCCTATTGTTACATGTTACTCTAATTCATTTCTTTTAATTGCTGCTTAGTACAAGGATCACTTACTCTCTAGATCTGCTTGACCTTGAGTTCAAGTAGGGAAATTTAGGGAGTGAGGGATGTTGTTTCTAAATATATTCAGCTCCTCACTGGCATCTAGTGAGAGTTTGGATATAGCAAAATAGCCTAAAAATTATATGAATCAATTCAAGTTCAGGAGTTTGGATAGGAAGAGTTTGCATAGCAAGGAATGCCTGTATTTATACTAGTTAAGTTACTGGTTCTGCAGCTGTGCCAAAAATCAATAATATTAGTGGCTCAGACAAGAAAATTTCTCTCACACTTAACATGCTAAGTGTCCAGAGCTGATGTGGTGGCTACATGGTATTGGGACCAAGGCTCCTTCGATCTCTCATTCTACCGTCCTCAACAGGCAACTTCTGTGTCATGCCTTAGGATGACTGCCACAACAGCTGGTCGGTCAATCCAGCCAGTGGATGGTGAAGTGGGGGAGTGAAATGGGCAGGGAAGGGGAGTGAATGCTACTTTCTACTTAAGGGCAAGTCAAGGAAATTATACACCTTATTTACATTCATTGGCCAGATGCCAGGTATGGGGGTACACAGAGTTGTTGTGGTCAATGGTAAAAGGGGTCTTTAGGTGGGGGACCACGTGCTCAGCTCAAACTTTTATTACTAAAAGAGAAGGGGAGAATGGATACTGGGAGAACAAACAGTAGTCTCTGACACCATTTTCCATTTACTTGAATTTATAACAACTTGTTTATCCATTCTTCCATTGTTGGACATTTAGATTTGTCTTATCTGTGTATTAGTTTCCTAGGGCTGCTGTAACCAAGTATTACAAACTTGATGGCTTAAAACAACAGAAATTTATTCCCTCACAGTTCTGGAGGCTAGAATTCTGAATTTAGGGTGTCGGCAGGTCCATGTTCTCTCTGACGTCTCTAGGGGAGGATCTTTTCTTTCTCTCCGAGGTTCTGGAGGCCCCATGTGTTCTTTTGCTTGTGACAGCATCTGCAAACTCAAGTTCCATTGTCACATGGCCTTTTTCTCCTGTGTGTCTCTTTGTCTCTTCTTTTCTTCTTCTAAGGACAACATTCATAAGGAGATTAGGGCCACCCTATTTTCTTCATGTTAACTAATTACATATGCAAAGACTATTTCCGAATATGCTCACATTCACCGGTACCAGAGATTAGAACTTGTATACATCCTTTTGTGAAACACAATTTAACCCAGGACAGCTTGTATTTACCCCAGAAGCAGAGTCTGGATAAGGCTGGTATGCAGGTAGCTTATCGTGGAAAATGATGTCAGGGAACCACATGGGAAGGAGGAGGATTTGGAGGACTAAAACAGGGAGAGAGGAAAGCTGGTCTCTATGGTCAACTGGGGAGCTCTGGTGGCGTAGTGCCTAAGGCACTTGACTGCTAATTAGTAGGCTGACAGTTAAACCCATCAGCCACTCCTAAGAAGGAAGATTGAGCAATCTACTTCCATAGAGATACTGCCTCAGAAACCCAAGGAGGGGTTGCGATGAGTCTAATCGACTCAATGACATTGGGTTTGGTTTGGGTTTTGGGATGGTCTGCTGGGCTTTGACCTGTTGGGGACCTGAGGAACCACATGGAGTTGTTTTGGAATTCTCCACCATGATGCTGGAGAGCAGAATGTTGTCTACCAGCTTTTGTCCCTCATTGGTGGAGAATTGCCCAGCAGTTGTTAACTCCCTCAGTCTTGGTGCACACCTGAGTCAGCTTGGTTGAGCAGGATCCCATAGGTGTCTGCAGAGACAATGTCAGATTACCCAGTTAGTAAAGTAAGCACAGGCTTACTTGTGTTTACTTACTAAGCCGTAATGAACAATTTCACATTTGTTCACCACATCAAGGATTCTACTTCTGGATATGGCTAACATCTGTCTGTCTCTCAACCCTATAGCACCTTCCTACACAACAACAACAACACAGAATCAAAGCGTCTTTTCAAATTTGCAATCACTAACAGGCATGGAGTACCCAGTAAACAATGTAAGCATGGGATTACTCGTGGTTACTTATTAATTTGTAAATTAAACCTCGCTTTTTGGGTAATCCACCCCTGCCTGGAGGCTCAACAAAGAAGCCACAAGGCAGATAAAGAGAAATCCACAGTGCACAGGCTGTGTCTCTGTATGCTGGTTGCTTCATCTAATGACATGTGGGCTGAGGAGGTGTGAGATGGTGCATAAAAGATTCCCAGTTCAAGGTTCCTGGCTTTGCTTTTGCAAATAAAGGTGCAGTGAAATTCTTGCATTATACTTATATACTATATATTATATATTATATATTATATATATATACACACACACACATAATATCAGCTCCACCTGAATGGACAGCTCTAAGAATATTATTTTGTTTCTGCTAAATGTCATTCTTGGGTACAATATAAAAAGTCAGAAAATTATGAAATTAGTTATATGTAAAAACTAATAAAATAGACAAAGCTCTAGCCAGAATGACAGGGATAGAAAAAGAGAGAAGGCGCTCTGGTAGCATAGTGCCTAAGGCACTTGACTGCTCACCAGAAGGCTGGCAGTTCAAACCCACCAGCCACTCCTCGGAAGGAAGGTTGGGCAATCCTACTTCTGTAGTGATACTGCCTCAGAAACCCAAGGAG
>NW_006921766.1:4731367-4744432 GCF_000298275.1 Orycteropus afer afer | reverse complement strand
TCTTAGCTATGCTTTAAAATAGCTATTGAACATTTGGTCTTACATAGATAATTTCTTTCAAAGAACACAGTATTCAAGGGTGACAATGTTTACTTTTTAGTTTAACTAAGTTTAAAGGTGACTTCAGGGGATAGTTTCAATTCAAGGTTTGAAGAGTTAGGGCCAAAGTCTCAGGGGCTCCTCCAGCCTCAATAGGTCCAATAAGTTTGGATTATTTAAGAATTTGAAGTTCTATTCCAAATTTTTCTCCCTTTCTATCAGGTTCTATCTATGGTTTCCCTGATCAGCATATTCAGTAGTGGTAACCAGGAATCTTCTAGATCTTGTCTCAAAGTAGAAGAGGCACTGATTCATGGAAACAGCCCTGTGGTTTGGTTTCTTCTCTGATTCTTGAGTTTTCCTCTTTCTCTTTTGCTCCAAATGAATAGAGACCAATAGTTGTATCTTAAATGGCCACTCATAAACTTTTAAGACCCCAGACACTGCTAATAATACTGGATGGTAGAACATAAACTTGAAGAATTATATTGTATCAATAGACTGGATTACCCCTAAACGCTCAAACTGAGAACTAATCCCTTGAGGTGATTGGTTATGTCTAATTAGCATCCACATCTCTAGTCTCTGCTTTTTTCGGTTATTGTTATTGTTTCAAAATTATACATAACATAGCATTTGCTAAATGAATCCTTTCTTCTTATGTACAGTTTATTGACATCAATGACATTAATAAAGCTGTGCAAACTTCACCCACATTTGGTGCCAACTTTCTCATCAACAAAAACAAAAAGTGACTACTACCTAGGGAATGCTTTCCCCCCTCCGCCTCACCCCACCACAGGTAACCACTAATGAAATTAATCTTTGCATATTTACCTATTAATGTCATCCCATAAAAGTGAGAGCATACAATATTAGCACTTTTGTGATGGACTTATTTCATACAACATACTGTCCTCCAGGTGCATCTGTGTTGCAAGATGTTGCAAGAACTCATTTTTCTTTATTGCTGAGAAGTGTTCATTGTATGTATGTACCACATTTTGCTTATCCATTCATCCGTTGACAGGAATTTAGGTTGTTCCCATCTTTTTCCTGTTGTGAATGAACAAGAGTATGCATATGTCTGTTCGTATCACTTCTATTAGAATCATAGGGTATATAACTAGGAGTGGAATGCTTGGTCAGATGGCAGCTCTGCATCTAGTTTTTAACAGTCTGATTGATTTCCACGATCACTGTACCATTTTACATTCTCATCTGCGATAGATGAGGGTTCCAGTTTCCCCACATCCTAGCCAATGCTTGTTATTTTCTATATTATTATTATTTTGGCTTTAGCCATCCAAATGGAAGTGAAATGATACCTTATTGTGGTTTTGATTTGCATGTCTCTGATCTAATAATGTTGGGAATCTGTTCATATGTTTGTTAGCCATTTGAATGTCCTTGGCGGTGCAGTGTCTGTTCGTGTTGTCTGCCTATTTTTGATTGGGTTGTCTTTTTGTTGTTAAAGTCTTTTGCTGTCCTAGAAATTTTATATATATTTTCAGATATTAGGGTTATAGTGTTCTGAAGATTTTGTTCCAATCTATTGGTTGTATTTTCATTCTTTTGATAAAGTCTTTCGATGGACCTAAGTATTTAATTTTTATGAAATCTCAGTCATCTGTTCGGTGTTCTGCTGTTTGTACATTTGTTGTTGTGTTCGATAATCTAGCATTGAAAAAAATTAAGTCACAAAGTTTTGCTTCTGTATTTTATTTCAATAACTTTGTAGTTTTAGATTTAACATTTAGGTCCTTGATCTATTTTGATTTAGTTCTTGTATGTGGCTTGAGGAATGGATCTTGCTTCATTTTTTTCTGCATATGAAAATCCATTTTTGCCAGTGTCCTTTAATGAACAGGCTGTATCTTCCTCATTGAATCAATGTGATTCCCTTGTGAAAATCAATTGACCATAGATGTTTGGATTTATTCCTGGGTTTCAATTCTATTCTATTCCATTGGTCTATATGTCTATCATTAAAGCAGTCCCAGGCTGTCTGATCACTGTAGCCTTGTAATATGTTTTGAAGTTGAGAAGTGTGAGGCCTCTTACTTTGTACTCCTTCTTCAAAATGGCTTTGGCTATTTAGGGTCTCTTGTCTTCCATATAATATTGAGAATTAATTTTTCCATTTCTGTAAAGAATGCTATTGGAATTTTGATCAGGATTGTGTTGTATCTGGAGATTGCTTTGGGTAGTATTGATATCTTGACTATATTAAGTCTTTCACTTCATAAGCAGCAAACATCTTTCTATATGTTTAGGTCTTCTTTAGATTGACTTTTAATTTAATTGCTCTGAGGCCTGAGAACATGCACGCAATGAAGACAATTCTTTGAATTCTCTGAAACTTAAAAATACATAACACCTGAATTCAAGGTTATTCAACCTATTTCTATGTGCACTTGAAAAGTATGCAAACTTTCTGTTTCTTAGCTGCTATAAACTTTATAAGCCAGAATGTTCTTTAGACGCAAGAATGGCCAGACTTCGTCTCAACTACTTTGGTCATGTTGTTAGAAGAGACCAGTCCCTGAAGAAGGATATCACGCTGAGTAAAGTGGAGGGTCAGAGAAAAAAAGGGAAGATCCTCAATGAGATGGATTGATGCAGTAGCTGCAACCGCTGTGAGTCGGTACTGGACTTGACAATACCTAACAGCAACAACAGAAACTTGGCCACTACTGTGGACAATTGCTTGCCCCAGGTGAGACCTATTGAGGAGTGCACAGAATTCTCTCACACTTGTCTGTCCAAGGAATGAAAGGCAGAGGCCCCACTGCCCCCCTGGTGAGGGTTATCCTAGGGGCTTCAACCTTTTTACTTCTGTGTTGTACACGCTAAGAAAGATCCTACTGGCTTCCTACCTCCAAGGCATCAGAGAACCTGAGGCCAAAAAGAGAAGACCTGGGGCTGGACAGGGTTGAGGGGAGGGACCACCAGCCATCTGGATCTGTTTGCTGCGGCCACAGCTGGAATTAGAGGGGAAGGTGAGTGGGAGTGAGCTGCACACGGTATATGATACACTTAGTTTTCTGATTCATTACTATCAGTTCTAAGGAGCCCAGGAGGTGCAATGGTTAAGCATTCGGCTGCTAACTGAACGATTGGTAGTTTAAACTCACCCAACTGCTCTGTGGAAGAAAGACCTGGCAATCTGCTTCCATAAAGATTAGAGCCAAGAAAACCCTATGGGGCAGTTCTACTCTGTCATATGAGATTGCTGTGAGTCAAAATTGACTTATTGTCAACTAACAATAACACATGTCCTGCTCCTGATATTTCCTTCCTTCTCTTTTCTTGGTATTTAATTGGTTGTTCTTTTCTAATGTAAGTTGAACCCTTTAGTTCATTACTTTTTAGTCTTGCCTCTTTTCTAATGTAAGCTTTTAGGGTAAAATATTGCTTAAAGACATGTTTTATCTGCATCCCTCAAGATTTATGAAATAGTAGTTACACTAGGGAGTCCTTGGGTGGTACAAACAGTTAATGCTCTTGTCTGCTAAAGGCCAGGCTGGATGTTCGAATCTACCCAGAAGCACCTTGGAAGAAAAGCCTGGCTATCTCCTTCTGAAGAATCAGCCCCTGAGAACCCTGTGGAGCGCAGCATTTCTCTGACACACGTGGGTTACCATGAGTCAGAGGCAGCTAGACAACAACCAGTTACTGGTTCATTAGAATATGATAATTTAAATATTTTCTAATTTCAGTATCGTTTCTTTCTTTTGACCCCTGGGCATGTTAGAAACATATTTATTAACTCCCAGACATGTGTTTTTCTTCCTAAATTTTCATTTGTGCTTAATTACTAACAGAATTGCATCATGGACAAAGAATGAATGCTAAGGAAACTGAACTTGAAATTTTTTGAGACTTACTGTGTCCCACATTTAGGTAAATGTTGGTAAATGTTCTTTGTGCAAAAGAAGTATCTGATGTTCCTCATGTAGCAGTTGTCACCAGTGCCATCTCTGTTTCTTGGTCCCTGCCATTTTGGGGTACCCTTTCCAGCTGTTTGCATCTCTGAGCCTGGAGGCTTTCCTGGAACTACAGAAAGCAGGGCAGGCTAGAGGTGTCTGGGAGTTGACCTTCCCTGGGGGCTCTCAACACAGGTGGGGAGGAGTTGGTGAAAATACCCTCTGCCTGCAGACTTGGAGTGGTATAGTGGTATACTGTCCTGGTGAACTGAACCTTTATTATGTGTCCTGATGCTCTGTGTCTGGTAATGATTCTACCTTAAATTTCACTTTCTCTGATACTTATATATATATATATTCTTTGCTTAAAAAAAATTTTTTCTCTCTCTCTTTTATTTTTTAATCTATGAATTCTAAGTATAAAAGTAGCAAGACGAGTATAACACAAAATCATGTAGTTTTGATCCAGCTTTAACAACCATCAACAAACCTGTTTTTATTTCTTGCTTTTTTTAAAAAGAAATATTTTATTGTATTTTTGGTGAAAATATGCACAGCAAAACACACTCCCAGTCAACAATTTCTACACAAAATGTTCAGTGACATGACATGGGTTACATTCTTCACATTGTGTCAACATTCTCATTATTTCTGTTGTAGAAATTTATATATATATATACACACACACACATATATATATATATATTTCATCTTTTACCACCAATAAAAAATAAATTCCATATATTGTTTCACAAATATTATTATTGTTTTGTGACAAGAGACACAAGACTCATAACAACAAAACTCCCTGAGAGTCAAACTCATAACAATGAGGAAAAAAAATCACAAAAATATACAAATTAAAATCTTATGCAAAATAGCTATGAGCTATTTGCTAAGGTAGCTGGGACTTGCCTACCCATTTGGATGCCATTTACAGAGGTCTCCCTTCTGCATATCTGGGAAGATATGCAGGGTGGATCAGTCTAGGGTATGTCTCAGACCAGGAACCAAAAGTTGGAATAGGAAGTGAAAATTACACTGGAGGAGGAACTCATCAGACCAGTAATATTTGGAAATAATGATGACCCTCTGTAAGAACTAATTATAAATGGGAAGATAGAGGGAAGGAGGGACCATCTGTTGGTAATAACTGTGTGTACAAAGAGGTAGCTGTAGGATGTGTGTACCTGCTCCTTTTACTTCACACACACACATTTAGTTCAGGCCAGGCATTTTGCTTACCTGGCACTGAGATCTCTAAGGAATATAGTTTTGCAAGCTCCTGAGTGGTCTCAGAAAGCAAGCTGTTCCTGTAAAAACCTAAAGCATTTCCCTCAACTGGAACAAAAGCCTGATGTCTTTCCCTTATGACTCAAAATCCTTGAGAGTCACTACCAGGCTTTTCAGAGTACATTCTGTGACAGGGGATACTCTTTTATTGGCCAGGAGCAGCTGTACTTGATGGCCTCAAGAATGAGGATTCCCTAGTCACTTAGAGAGCAGAGCATGTGGGGTGACAGGTGCCACTGGTTGAGGAAAGAAGTGAATAAATAATACTCATGCAGAAGGTCTGTAGTCTTCTATTAACTTAGACTTGTTGTTGTTGTTATGTGCCTTCGAGTCAAACCCAACTCATAGCTACCCCTCCTTGGGTTTCCGAGGAGGTATCACTACAGAAGTAGATTGCCCAACCTTAGACTTACTGCCTCTCAAATTTCTCATCTATGTTTTAGAGTAACTGTTGTCTGTTTGATGTCACATTGATAATTTTTTTAAAAGTGCACAATACTCAATGGTGACATTCATTACTTTTTAAGCTCAACTGCCATTTAGAGTGAAGATGACTTCAGAGGCATGTTTCAATTCAAGTTTTAAAGAGTACCTCAGGAATGTTTCAATTCAAGTTTTAAAGACTACCTCAGTCTTGAGGATTCTTCCAGTCTCAATGGTCCAGTAAGAATTTGAAGTTCTGTTCCTCTTATTTCTCCTTTTCTATCAGGGTTCATCTATTGTGTCCCTGATCAGAACATTAGGTAGTGATAGCTAGATGCCATCTAGGTCTTCTGATCTCAAGGTAGAAGAAGCAGTCATACATGGAGACAATTTGGCCTATAGTCTGGTTCTTTCTCTATTTCTTGGGTTTCAATGTTTCTCTTTTACTTCAGATGAATAGAGACCATTGTTGCATCTTAGATGGCCACTCATAAGCTTTTAAGACCACCAAATTAGGAGGTTATTTCTTGCTCATTTAAAATAATTAAGTTGGTTCTTGGTTTTTCTGATCTACAGATTATTTTTCAAAAAACCAGCTTATCTCTCTATCTCCCTGTATCTATCACTCATTCTGCTAATTGTATACTTCTTAACTCAATAATTTCAACTGATATTCTATATGAGTTCTTTCTTTCTATTTTCTGACAGATACAAAAGTGTTTTCTTTTTATTCCAATGCTTCTATCCTTCATTTCCAAGAGTTCTAACTGATTCCTTTTTAATATCTGTTAATTAATGTTTTTGTTTCACAATTTTCTAATGTTTAAGTGATTTCTTCATTCATCTCTGCCAGACTCTTCTATAAAATTAACTTTATTTGAAGTGAATTCATGTTCTTCTACCTGTTGATTTTGTTGGCTGACCACTTGGATAATGGTTGTCTTCAGATGATTTAGAAATTTAGTTTGTGGGTTCATTTGAGAGAAATGTCTATTTTCTTTCTCTCTCTGCCTCACTGTCTGCACATCTCACTGATTAGTAGTTCTGTGGCCACTCACCCTGCTCACTCAATCCCACCCCTACACTTAACCCTACTCCAGTCTTGCATCTTTCCTAGAGGTTAGGAGCTCCTACCCAGCGGAGCTATCAGGGGTTCCTGTTGACTATTATCTGTCCATTCATTATCTCCCTAGGCCCATGGTGTCCTTCTATTGGAAGACAGCCTGAAAGAGCAGGCAACAGTGGCCTTTTCCCAGCTGCATTTCATGGCTGGAGTAGTCTAATCCATCCCCTAGCTTCAGACAATGACTTTGGCTTCACTGCCTTACCTCTCCCCTCCTATTGAACAATGACTTCCAGTCTAAGAGCCAGACTCAAGCAGCAGAGAGTTCAAGTCTGGCTTTGGCTATGTTTTTCTCTTTTGGATGCTATGTTTGGAGCATCAGAGAAGGCAGGCATCAAAGCATTAAATCCCTTTTCTATCTTCCTGAGAATCCTCATCTTCTTGTAGCTGAAGACACTGAGGTCCTGAGGAATAAGCACTTCCCCAAGGCCGTGTAGTTTGTTGGACAAGGGACAAGGACAAGAATCTAGGTCTTTCTACACCCACTTTTAAAGTTCTTTTCACTCAGATATGTTATACAATGGCATTAAATACGGGCTTTATAATAGTCACAAAGTAACCAGACAAATCATTATGAAACTGCTTAGTAAATAAGCTACTCAAGTTCAATGGCTTGTTTATTATAGAAGGTAAAAACGTGTATGTGTGCATGTGTGTGGAAGGATTACAAAAGAGAAGAGTAGCTTCCTAAGTTAATATATCAGGGCTCACTGGTAAATTGCGGGTATAATTTTCTTTTAAACCTTAATAGTGAGGAAGAGTATTCCAAAACTAAAGCTCTTGATAAGATTGAAACTTCTGACTAAAGTCTAGGCCAAATCCCTCCTTATCCTACGTGTGACTCAATTTTGTACTTTTCTGTCATACAATGCACTGTCTTTCTTATAAAAATTTACTAGTATACTTTTAACCCAGTTAGTTTCTACAGAAAAATGTGGTTTTGCCCACACTATTCTGCTTGTATATGAGCTTGTGGTTAGAAATAGCTGATGTTAAGAGATTTTTTTACTTGTACAGGTATTAAACATTTTGTTAAGTATGTGACTTTAGCAGCTAAGATGATTCTGAGAAAATAATCCCTCAATTGTACTTGTAATTTTCCAAACCTTTGTTCTAACTAACCCAATTCATAATTAAAATAGCCGATGTTAAATAAAGTTATAACTTTTCTATATCAAAATTGTTTTTTTTTCTCTCCTTGAGCATTAGAATATTTAGCATTTTCACTTGTAACCATCCTTTTCCTTCAACAAACTATTTGCTTTTATGTTTCAAAGGAACTCACCATTATAATGCTAATGTAACTTAGTTTATTAGCACAATTTGCAGATTTCTATATGGTGGAATCATATAACTTTAGTGGTCAGCCAAAATCCTGTTACTTAGAGCCATCACATGCATATTAGGCTATTGAAAACACCATGGCTTGGGTCAGGCGCACCTAGTCTTCAAAGAGATATCTTTGCTCTTCAACACTTTAAAGAGGTCTTTTGCAGTAAATTTTCCCAGTGCAATACATCGTCTGATTTCTTGACTGCTGCTTCCATGGGCATTGATTGTGGATCCGAGGAAAGCAAAATCTTCGACAAGTTCAATCTTTTCTCCATTTATAGTGATGTTTCTTATTGATCCAGTTGAGAAGTTTTTTTTTTCCTTTATGTTGAGTTCTTCAGTATATAATCTATAATGAAGACTGTAGTCTGACCTTCACCAGTAAGTGCTTCAAATCTTCTTCAATTTCAGCAAGCAAAGTTGTGTCATGTTCATATTGCAGGTTTTAATGAGGTTTCCTCCAACCCTGCTGTCAAGCTCTTCATAATTCAACTTCTCAGATGATTTACTCAGCATACAGATTGAGTAAGTATGGTGAAAGTATACAACCCTGACACATGCCCTTCCTGATTAAACCACATAATATTCCCCTGTTCTGTTTGAAGGACAGCCTCTTAATACATGTACAGGTTCATGAGCATAATCAAATGTTCTGCAATTTCTATTCTTCTCAATGTTATTCATAATTTGTTATGATCCACAGTCAAATGCAAGACAATAAAACACAGGTAAACATCTTTGTGGTATTCTTTGCTTTCAGCTAAGATCCATCTGACATCAGCAATGATATCCCTTATTACATGTCCTCTTGTGAATCTAGCTTGCATTTCTGGAAGTTCCCGGCTGTGATCATTTTTAAATTATCTTCAGCAAACTTTTACTTGTGTGTGATATTAATGATAACACATGGCCGTCGAGTCGTATCCAACTCATAATGACCCCTCCTTGGGTTTCCAAGGTGGTATCACTATGGAAGTAGATTGCCCAACCTTCCTTCCAAGGAGTGGCTGGTGAGTTTGAACCACCAGCCTTCTGGTTAGCAGTCAAATGCCTTAGGCACAACACCAGAGCTCCCGATATTAATGATATTGTTTGAGAAATTCCACATTCTGTTAGATTACCTTTCTTTGGAGTGGGCACAAATATGGATCTCTTCTAGTCAGCTGGCCAGGTAGCTGTCTTCCAAATTTCCTAGCATAAATAAGTAAGTGCCTCTGGGCTGCATCCATTTGTTGAAACATCTCAATGAATATTCCATCAATTCCCGAAGCCTTGTTTTTTATCAATCATTTAGTGCAGCTTAAACTTCATCCTTCAGTACCATTTGTCCTTGAACATGTGCTATCTCTTGACATAGTTAAATGTCAAGCGATTCTTTTTGATACCATGACTCTCTTTATTCCTTCCATCTTCTATTGATGCTTCCTGCATCATTCAATATGTTGCTTATTGAATCCTTCAATACTGAAATTTGAGCCTTGATTTTTTTTCTTCAGTTCTTTCATCTTGAGAAATGCCAAGCATGTTCTTACCTTTTGGTGTTCTAACTCCAGGTCTGTGTACATTTTATTACAATACTTTACTATGTCTTCTTGAGTCACCCTTTGAAATCTTCTGTTCAGCTCTTTTACTTCATTTTTTCCTTTCATTTTAGCTACTCTCCATTCAAGTGAAAGTTTCAGAGTCTCTTCTGACATCCATTTTGGTCTTTTCTTCCTTTGCTGTCTTTTTAAGACATTTTTCTTTCTTCTAGTATGATATTCTTGATGTCATCTCATCTGGTCTTTGGTCATTGGTGTTTAAAGTCTCAATTCTTCAAATGATCTCTAAATCCAGGTGGGATATAATCAAGGTCATATTTTGGCTCTCATGGACTTATTTTAATTTTCTTCAGCTTTAGGTTGAACTTAATACGAGCAAGTGATGATCTATTCCACAGTCAGCTCCTGGCCCTGTTTTGACAGATGATATTGAGCTTCTCCATTGTCTGTTTCCACAAATGTAGTCTATTTGATTTCTGTGTGTTCCATTTGGTGAGGTCCACATATATAATCACCATTTATATGGTTGCAAGACAGTATTTGCAGTGAATGAGTCATTGGTCTTGCAAAATTATACCATGTGATCTCCAATGTCATTTCTATCAGCAATGTTTTCCAACTACTGATGCTTCTTCTTTGTTTCCAACTTTTGCATTCCAATCACCAGTAATTATCAATAAATCCTGATTGCAAGTTTGGTTAATTTCAGACTGCAGAAATTGGTAAAAAAAAAAATCTTCAATTGCTTTATCTTTTCTTCAGTGGTTGCTGCATAAATTTGAATAATAGCAGTATTAATGGGTCTTCCTTGTAGGCATATGAATATTATCCTATCACTGACAGCATTGTACTCCAGGATAGATCTTGAAACATCCTTTGTAATGATGAATACCATGACATTCCTCTTCAGTTTGTCATTCTCAGCATAGCAGACCATATGATTGTCTGGCTCAAAATGGCCAATACCAGTCCATTTGAGCTCACTAATGCCTAGGATGTTGATCTTTATGCATTCCATTTCATTTTTTACAACTTGCAATTTTCCTAGATTCATACTTCATACACTCCATTTTCCAATTTCTGACAAATCTTTGTAACCATTCTTCTCATTTTGTGTCATTCCTCATCAGCAAACAAAATCTCAAAAGCTTTACTCCCTCCACTTCATTAATTTCCACTTTATTTTGAGGAGGCAGATCTCCCCCAGTCATATTTTGAGTGCCTTCCAAGCTGATGGGTTCATCTTCTGGCACTATATCAAACAATGTTCCACTGCTCTTCATAAGGTTTTCCAGTAATAGTGTTTCACTGCTATTCATAAGGTTTGCAGTGGCCAATTTTTTTTCAGAAGTGGATGACCCCATTCTACTTCCCAGTCTGTCTTAGTCTGGAAGTTTCACTGAAACCTGTCCACCATGGGTGACTCTGCTGCTGTTCAAAATACTAGTGGCATATCCTCCAGCCTCACAGCAAAACACAAGCCACCATAGCATGATAAACTGACAGATGAGTGGTTGCAAAGCGAGGTTGGGCATATTAAAATCCTGAGATCTTCCTATTATCACAGAATTCATAGTCAGTTCCCCTTGAGATCTTTAAGCAGCTTTTGCACCTCAGGACTACTTATGGAGAAGTTTCTATAATAGAATTTTAACATTTTAGAGATAAAGCACTTTTTAAATTATGTTATAAATCAAGCAATAAAATTTTATTTCACTTCCCAGGATATATCAATATACAACTTTGAAGGGGCATAAAGTGTGGTAGATAAAAGTCTAGTGAAAATTCAGGTACAGTGGCTACTATTGTACAATGCAGCTGAGTGTCTCTAGACACTAAAGCACTAAACATATTATTTACAACACTATTGATTCCAATTATCCAGAGTGTGCTGAATTTAATGTACAGAAAATAATACCCTTTCCCTGAAAATGACCACTTTCCCTGACACTATATATAGATCATATTCCAGAGAATGTTTTTAGATTTCAGTGCCTGATTGTAGAATCTTTGACAAGTAATGCTTCTATTATGTATTTCTGAAAATAATCCAAGTGTCTGCCTGCATACAAGAACACATCATTCCCTGGGAAATTGTAAAAATATGGCAGGTACTGACTCCTGAGGAAGGGAAATTTCCCAGGGTTTGCAAATATCCAGCACACTGTCCCTGCTCTTTCCCATGGCAGACATTACTAATCAATCATGACATTGAGTCCTGCTGAGTCTGAACTCAGCCAGACTGGGATTATAGCAAATACAACTCCACTGATTTGCCTAATCCCAGGTTAGGTCCTTTATCCTGGTGGGGAGCACTGTCTGTGTTCACATCAAAAGCATTTGCTTGCATAGGAGGTTGAAAGATTCAGCACAGTGCTTTAGGCTACAGGAAGAATCCATCTTTAAAAACTACTATACTAAACAGCTCCTCGGGTAAGATGGTGGAATAGGCAGAAAGACTGCACAGACCCTCTTCAACAAAGAAAAGGGGAACCAATTAACACAGATACAGAAGATAATCCTGGATCCCTGAGCCTTGAAGGGAAGGATATAGAAGTGGACTAAACTCCAACTAACAGAAGAATTTGCATGAAAACACCAAAAAAGGTGACATATGGAGCTGTGGTCTGGCAGCAGTCCTGATGACACAGCTTGGATATTGCCGAGTGGTGGTAGACCCTAAAAATTAACCTAAAAATTGGCCCTGAGAGCCAGGGACTTCCCAGGGGAGTGCTCTGGTGGTTGGGGAATAAAAGGGGAAGCAGCAAAGAGGAAGGTGGGCTGAGCTGTGGACTTTTGTCTGTCCAGAGGGTGAAGCCATTTTGAATGTTTACAAGCAGCTTGACCATTTTGGATATTTAAAGTGACTGCATTCTCCAAGATTCCAGGAACTTAAGAACAGGCTCCACTTGCTGAGAACCCCAAGGACATTCCAGAGCTAGAAGACTGGAAATGTGTGACATTCCCCTCGTTACTCTTATACCCCACATACTCTTGGTAAATGGAGGGGCAGCCATCCATCACTCCAACCCACTTTCTGGGCCAGCAGGAATTCCATCCCAGTCTGTAAGCTTGGATGGAGCCTGGGTGCCCTGCCCTGCCCTGCTCCAATTTTTTTTTATTCTGTTTTCTGTTTTTTAGTTTGTTTTTGTCTGTTTAAATCTACTACTATTATTACTACGTTTGTCCTTTTTACTATTATTCTTTATTTTTCTCCTCCCAGGTTCTAGTTTTCAGCTTTATTTCTTTTCCCTGTTCCTGGTGGCAATTTTTTTCTTTCTCATGGTTAAGGCTGTTCCTTGTTTTTCTTTATGTGTTTTTCCCATTTTTTTTTCTTCATTATTTTCCTTCTATACATTTTTTCTCTTATTGCCCTCTCCCCAGA
>NW_006921766.1:4730662-4731267 GCF_000298275.1 Orycteropus afer afer | reverse complement strand
TTTTTTTTTTTTTTTTCTTTTACTTTTTCCCTTTTTGGTTACTGTTCCTGTGTGATTACATGGTGTATTTTTTACTATTTGCTTTTACTTTTTTTGATGGTTATCTAATTGTTATTTTTGTCTAACTGAGTGGAAGACAGCAACAGTCCTCATGACACAATGACACCCACACCTCCTGCAGCTTCACTTACTGAGCAAGAGCCACCACTTCCTTCTCCACAAATGGGCCGATGATAAAAAACCACCAAGAAGAGCCTGACTCAACCTTGCCTGCTCTTCACAAACAGTTGACAGAGATCTAAATACAACAATGCCACGATGTCTCTGAGACAACAGACCATCACAGTCCAAACAAAGAAGCAAGATAAAGTGGAAGAAACAAGGGACCAGGATACAGACCCAGAACACATCCCTGAGGAAGAAGCAGTATTGAAACTCTCTGATAAGGAATTCAAAAGAATTATATTTAGGTATCTTCAAAGGATTGAGAGACAGACCAAGGAAAACACCGACAAAACCCTAGAAGAATTTTGAAAGAAAATACAAGAACAAAATGACAAAATAAATGAAAAATTAGAAATGATTCTAAATCTACAGATAGAAAT
>NW_006921766.1:4719669-4723788 GCF_000298275.1 Orycteropus afer afer | reverse complement strand
AAAAACCAGGGGCAAATTTAGGGGCCCTAATATATGGCATAAATAGACTATCAAGCATAACCCAAAATGCACAAACAGCAGAAGAGAAACTAGATGAATGCGACCTTCTAAAAATTAAATTTTTCTGTGCTTCCAAAGACTTCTCCAAAAAAGTCAAAAGAGAACCTACAGAATGGGAAAAAAATATTTGGCAATGACATATATGACAAGGGACTTATCTCTAGACTTTATAGAAAACTCTAACACCTCATTAACAAAAAGACAAATAATCCAATTAAAAAATGGGTAAAAGACATGAATAGACACTTCAGCAAGGATGGTATTCAGACAGCCAACAAATATATGAAGAAATGCTCATGATCATTAGCCATTAGAGAGATGCAAATCAAAACAACAATGAGATACTATCTTGCTCCAGCACTAGTAGCAATTTTCAACAAGACAGAAAATAACAAATGCTGGTGAGCATGTAGAGAGCTTGGGACTCTCATACACTGCTGGTGGGACTGTAAAATGGTACAACCACTGTGGAAAGCAGTATGGTGAGTCCTTCAAAAGTTGGAATTAGAAATACTATTTGACCCAGCCATTCCAGTACTGGGTGTATATCCTAAGGAAGTGAGAGCCATGACAAGAACAGACATATGCACACCCATGTTCATCACAGCACTATTTACAATAGCCAAAGTGGAAACAACCTAAGTGTCCATCAACTGAGGAATGGATAACCAAGCTATAGTACATACACACTATGGAATACTATGCAACCCTAAAGAATAACCTAGAATCTGCAAAACACCACATAACGTGGATGAACTTGGAGGACATTATGCTGAGTGAAATAAGTCAATTACAGAAGGACAAATATTGTATTAGTCTGTTATTGTAAAAGTCAAGGAAAGTATTATCTATGGAAGGAAATTTTCTTCATTTTTTACCAGGGGTAGGAGGGTAAGGTAGGGAACACTGTTAGATAGGTAGAGATAAGTATTGATTTGGGTGAAGAGAAGGGCAATATACCAAATGTGAGTGATCAACATGGTGGCATTGAGGAACAGGAAGACATAGAGAGGACATGGGAGGTACAGACAACAAAGATGAACCCTTTTGCACATACAGTACTGCATTGTCAGTGAAGGCAAACATGGCTATATAAATGGATAGATGGGTGGACAGGCTGAACTCTTAGGTATGTCTATGAAGCTGGGAGTGTACTCAAGACCATGTATAGGGTTGGCAGAAAATGTTCTTATAAGTGTATTTGTATGATCTGTAAGAATTCCCAGGTGTACAGTAGAGCTGACAAGGGACAAGGTTGTAATCACTACTTGGTCACGGCCAGCTACCCAGAGGGACTGAGTAGTTGAACCTATGGGTTCGGGACCATAGTCACAGGGGATATCAAGCTCAATTGGCATAACATACTACACAAAACATTGTTACACCTCTTACTTTGGCAAGTAGCAACTGGGGTCTTAAAAGCTTGCAAGCAGCCATCTAGATGCAATGATGGGTCTCTCCTCATCCAGGGCAAAGAAAAATGAAGAAAACCAAAGATTCATGGAAACAATTAGTCCTAGTGACTGGTACACCATGTGATCTGCAGCCTGTATGACTATGAGACCAGAAGAGCTAGATGGTGCCTGGCTACCACTGTCAACCACTCAGAGGGGGATCTATGTAGGAGATCCTGGATAGAGAGGGAGATCAATGTGGAAAAAAACTCAAAATCATTTGGATTAAAAAAAAAAAAAATGGGGACTAGGTTTGCTGGTCTAATAGAGCCTGGTGGAACCACTGAGACTATGGCCCCTAGCTGCCCTTCAGGTCTGGAATTGAACCTGCACCTGTGGCTTCTAGCCAAACAAAAGTCAGGCTTATGAGTTGAACATTTACCTGAGGTAGATACACTCCTTGGAGAGAACAATCATGAGAGAAAGGGAAGTTAATGCACAGGGAGACAGCTCAGGGGCAGGAGTGCATGAAGGGATGGACAAAGGGAAGAGGTAACTATTGGGAAGAAGTGGGAGGGGAGCTGTTGCATTGTGGTAAACTGTGGTCAATGTCATGAGATAAAGTGTATGTGACCTGCTGTATGGAAAGTGAATTTGCTCTGTAAATTTTCACCCAAATCACAAAACAACAACAACAACAACAAAAAAAAAAAAACTACCGTGCTAACATGCTAAGTATGAGAGGCTATCTCAGGCCGGGATTCAGCTCCTCTCATCTTCATTTCCTCCTCTTCTCCTCCATCTCTAGGGTTTCCATAGGAGCCCTGGACCACCGTCCAGGTGATATTGAGCTGTGCTAAACCTCCACCTGGAGCCACCTGAATTCTCAGGGCCTGGGCTGCTGGACCTTTGTGCAAAGGAGGACCAAGCCCCCTAACCCATCACCTGGCGGTCGGGGGCTAAACTGTGGACATTTTGGACAAATGTAGTGTTGTCTGTGATGAATCTGTGTGGTAGAGCTCAATGCACTGCATTCGAGGAACAATGAAGAGCCATAGTGAAGTAATTTATCTACAAATGAAACAAAACGGACTTTAAGGACTGGCCTGGGAACGTGACCCCTGTGTCTATGGGAAAATGCACTTCAAATTCCCCAACAAAGGGCCCACGGAAGTGCTGGCACACCCTGCGTGACGCCTGCCAACATTTAGGAGAGGGTGTTCTGCTGTGGTCTGGGAGCCCCGGCTGAGAGGGAGCTGACATAGCTCAGGGGGATGAACGCTGGATCTTTAATTGTGAGGTGGGACCAAGACTGAGCAGCAGAGCTGAACTGCAGATCAACAGCAAATTTCAAAAATCCTTTCTCCAATGCTCTAGCATAATTTCATAGAAAGAGTCTAATATAAAAAAATTCTAAGATTTCTATGATTCCAAAAGACAAAAGCCTGGGAGACTGGGTGGCTGACACAGAATCATGGTTTAGTGCTTCAGCCATGATGGTCTGCAGAACAAGGACCCCCAAAGACGTCCAAGCCCTAATCCCCAGAACTTGAAAACATATTACCTTACATGACAAAAGGACTTTACAGATGTGATCAAGTTAAGGATCTGGAGAGAGGACATTGTCTTCTATTATCCAGGTGGGTAATCACATGGGTCCTGTAAGAGGGAGAGAGGGAGGGTCAGAGTCAGAGAAAGCCACGAGACAACTGAAGCAGAGTCAGACGCAGAGATGCTACACCACCAGCTATGAAGATGGAGGTTGAGGGGCCATGAGTCAATGCATGTGGCTGAACCTGGAAAAGAAAATGGATTCTCCCCTAGAGTCTCCAGATGGAACTAGTCTTGCTGACACCTTGAGTTTTGGAGTTTTGACCTCCTTAACTGTAGGAGAATAAATTTACATTATTTTAAGCCACCAAGTTTGTGGTCATTTGTTACAGCATCAGCAGGAAACTCATACAGTCCTTTTCCAACTCGTTGTTGTTCAGTTAGAACTTCATGGTATCCTGCTGGAATTTTCTTATATACTCAATAGTCTGAGTTCTCAGAAGCTCTAGAAGTTAGAGCAACTTTCAGTGGCCCTGTCAACAAGCTGTTCAATACACTACATCACCTTGCATGACCCACCACACTTGGCTCAGCTTTCCCCCTGCAGATACCGTAGTCATCATTTGGGGACCACACTGTGTCAAGGTGCTGCCCATCGTGGACATCACAGTACACTGGCTGAGGAATGCTCATCTATACACCCCTGGCCTTCTGCCATCACTGGCTTCAAAATCCTCCTGGCCCACAAGAGGTGACTGTTGGTTTTGCTTTTGTCTTTCCTCTTGGTTCTAGGCTTCCACAAATAGCTTTTCCTCTAGCCGTTGGGACTCTCCTGGCCTTGCAATCAGAACCTGGACTACCTTGTGAGCATATTTGAGATTTGGCCAACATCTTTGTGATTTATATCAAATTTTGGCTATTGTGCTTAGGTGCTAACTGAAAAGTTGGAGATTCACATTCACCCAGAGGCACCTCAGAAGAAAGAGCTGGCAATCTACTTCTGAAATAAAAAGCTACTGAAAACCCAGTGGAGTACAGTTTTCTGATAGAAATGGGGAGTTGGGGTGGATTCGATGGAAACTGGTAAATATATATATATATATATATATATATA
>NW_006921766.1:4713340-4719399 GCF_000298275.1 Orycteropus afer afer | reverse complement strand
TACCAGAGCTCATATATATATATATATATATTTCACTCCAACCAAGTGAGATGTCCTTATGAGGTTTTACACATCTTGAAACTATTCAGTGGAGCAAGGAGGCTATCAAATTCTGTAGCTGTCAGTTGGGAACCTCCCCAGACCTCTCTTTCTGTGTCAGAAAACCAAATGTTCTGCTTTTTCTTTTGATGGTCATTATTTTTCTTTCTGTGTAGCATATATGGTGACCTTATGTGCTCTGGACAGATTTAGCTGTATGACTGCTTCTCTATAGAAGATAAAATATATACAGTAAGCATCTCATTGCCAACAGTAGTATAGGGACTTTTTGGCTACCTGAGCTCAGAAAAATTTGTTAACACTTTGAGACAGAGAAGCAGAAACACTGGAAAACTACAATCCATTCAAAAGCAGGATTTGCTTCTCTGTGTTCAGCTCAAAGCACCCCTTCTCTCAGTTCCTCGAAAACTTGGAAATGGAACTCATACCGAAGCCTCATTCTTCCTGATTCTTGGTCTCCTGGAGGGTCCTGAAAGGACTACATTTGAAGAGGACCCTTGTTAATATTCCTATAAGTTCATCCAAGGCTTCCATAGCTCTGAGGCACAATCCGGACTTAGTTACACACTTCTGTTCACTTCCAAGACTGTATATTTTATCTACTGGAGAGGCTGCCTGTGCAGGTTCTGCAGAGAATGGAATGTGGAAGGACAAAAGAAATGGCCTGTGGCCAAATCATTCTATCTCCAGCTGTCTCCTCCTCCCCCTTGCTTGCTCTCCCTTCCTTCCTCCCTATACCTGTTTTAAGGCAACAATACCAAAAAAAAAAAAAAAATTCCAAGGCAGTACATTTCTACAGAGGTAGATTGCCCAATCTTCCTTCTGCGGAGTGGCTGGGGAGTTTGAACTGCCAACCTTTTGATTAGTAATCAAACGCCTTAGACACTATGCCACCAAGACAATAGTAATGTGCATCAATTCTTTGATAGCAAATTGTGTGACTCTATGGCTTCTCCACTCTTGTACCAGCCTGTCTGCCTCCTCCCCATCAATGCCATTTCCTCTTGTTTCCTCCTTTCTATTCCTCTTTCTAGCTCCCTTTCCTCTTTTTTCATAACTTCTTCCCAATTTCTGTCTCTTGTAGGGGGACAGAGCCAGAGGCTAGGAGAGCTCTCTGTGAATTAAAAAGGAAAGATGGGTTAAGCCAAAAGTTGCCTCCTAAATTTCAGTAGGGTCCTTCTCTGGCTTTCCTTACTAATCAGAAAAAAAGTAGAACCTCCAAACTGCAAGGTCTCTTCTTGCCAGCTTCAGTCCAATTCTGCCCTGCCACCAAAGCATTTATGATTATACTATTCTCTTCTGTGCCTCTTCTCTGCCTAGAATTTTGCAGGATGTAGACTGCAAGAGAGCTAGAGAACATACACACAATGGAATACTATGCAACCCTAAAGAATAACGTAGAATCTGCAAAACAAAGCATAACGTGGATGAACTTGGAGGACATTATGCTGTGTGAAATAAGTCATTAACAAAAGGACAAATATTGTATTTGTCCATTATTATAAAAAGTCAAGGAAAGGTTTATCTATGGAAGGAAATTTTCTTTGTTGGTTACCAGGGTGGGAGCAGAGGGGAGAAGGCACAGTTAGATAGGTAGAGATAAGTATTGATTTGGTTGAAGAGAATGGCAATGTACCAAATGTGAGTGATCAACATGGTGTCATCGAGGAAGAGGAAGACAGAGAGAGGTACATGGGAGGTACAGACAACAATGATGAACCCTTTTGCACATATAGTACTGTGTTGTCAGTGAAGGCAAACATGACTATACCGGTGGACAGATGAGTGGATAGGCTGAACTTTCAGGTATGTCTGTGCAGGGGGGAGTGTGCCCAAGACCATGTACAGGGTTGGCAGACAAAGTTTCTACAAGTGTATTTGTATGTTCTGTAAGAATTTCCAGGTATACAGTAGAGCTGACAAGGGACAAGTTTGTAATTACTTCTTGGGCACAGCCAACTACCCAGAGGGACCGAGTTGTTGTTGTTGTTGTTGTTATATGCCGTGGAGTCAGCCCCGACTCATAGCGTCCCCTCCTTGGGTTTCTGAGGCAGTATCATTACGGAAGTAGGATTGCCCAACCTTCCTTCTGAGGAGTGGCTGGTGGGTTTGAACTTCCAGCCTTCTGGTTAGCAGGCAAGTGCTTTAGCCACTATGCTACCGAGTAGTTGAACCTATTGGCTCGGGACCGTAGTCACAGGAGACATCAAGCTCAATTGGCATAACACACTACACAAACCGTTGTTCCACATCCTACTTTGGCAAGTAGTGACTGGGATCTTAAAAGCTTGCAAGCAGCCATCTAGAGGCAACGATGGGTCTCTCTTCATCCAGAGCAAAGAATAATGAAGAAAACCGAAGATTCAGGGAAACAATTAGTCCAAGTGACTGGTACACCATGTGACCCTCAGCCTATATGACTGTAAGACCAGAAGAACTAGATGGTGCCCGGCTACCACTGTCAACCACTCAGAGGGAGATCTATGTAGGAGATCCTGGATAGAGTGGGAGATCAATGTGGAACAAAATGCAAAATCATTTGGAAAAAAAGAAAAAGGGGGACTAGTTGTGCTGGTCTGATAGAGCCTGATGGAACCACTGAGACTACGGCTCCTAGTTGCCTTTTAGGTCTGGAATTGAACCCACTCCTGCGGCTTCCAGCCAAACAAAAGACAGACACATAAGTTGAACATTTCCATTTGGTAGATACACTCATGGGAGAATAAAAGGGCTGTGTATGCCCAGGGAGACAGCTCAGGGGGCAAGAGTGCATGGAGGGAAGAACAGAAGGAACAGGTAACTATGGGGAAGAAGTGGGAGGGGAGCTGTTGCATTGTGGTAAATTATAGTCAATGTCAGGAGACAAAGTGTATGTGAACTGCAGTATGGAAAGTGAATTTTCCCTGTAAACTTTCACCCAAATGACAATTAAAAGAGAGACAGAGAGAACTAGAGAAATAACCCAATAGGTTTCTTGTGTTGGAAACACTAATCATCATGAACCACATTATTCTTTATTCATCTGAGATCTCTCTATTGGGAGGGACATGTTTATTCTAGGTCTTGTTACCTGCAATTCAGCAAAGTGATGTTCCTGCATAGGACAGTTTTCCCACTGCTTCTGGTGCCAGATGCCTTTATATGGAAGACATGCAGCACAGCCTAAATGCAAACGCTCCTGAGAGAACTGAGGGCCAAACAATAGATCTCATATGCCAAGAGCAGTTCTAGAAGGTAGAGGGGAAAGGGTGAGATTAAGGATACCAGAGAAGGTGAGTGACTGGAGCACGCTGCCACAGGAAGGTTGGAAGAGAGGTTCATGAAGACACTCCTTGACCTTTCTAGTATGGCCAAGGGCACCATGGATGTGTGATGGCTCTAACAGGCAAGCCACTCAGTAGTATGTCCTTAGACCAGGTCCCCACCTGCCAGGCCACCACCTACTTTTTTTTTTTTTTTTTTTTGAGGCCCTGGAGTTTTTCTCAAGCCACTTAACCTTTGGCATATCAAGAAAATATTCCAGGACATTCTTTTGGAAAAACAAATAAAGCAGTTGACTTGAGTGCCTGCATTTCCTCTCATATATTATTAGGGAAAAACTCTCATGCTCATGTCCTCGTGGGGCTGAGCCACAGACACCACAGTCCTACCCAGCAGTAACCTATGACTGCACTGCCATGTGGGACAGGCACCAAGGGCCACGTGGCCGGACAAACACAGACCGAGATCAAGTGAAGAAGAAGGAGGGTTACTTTGCAGGGATGCAAAGTTACTAGAGGTCTAGGTGGTGAAGACTGACAGATGATTGTGAAAGAGATGGGGTGGGTGAGAATGCACCTGTGTCCTCCATCTGGGCCCCCTCTAATTGCTCAGAAAAGGGTCTGAAGTGTGGGCCTCAGCCCTAGAGGTTGGGATATCTAATCATGTTGAGTGTGTGTTGTGGGTGGGCTGGAGAGTTAGATATGCATGAGTTATAAATGGCATGACCAAAGAAAGGTGTTGGCAACTTCACTACCAGGTAAGAATTTAAGACCATCCCATGTTCAATAGGCTTATATCAGTGATATAAGTACTTAACATGTTGTTGTTGTTATGTGCCGCATCCGACTCATAGCGACACCTCCTTGGATTTCTGAGGCAGTATCACTATGGAAGTAGATTGCCCCATCTTCCTTCAGAGGAGTGGCTAATGGGTTTGAATCACCAGCCTTCTAGTTAGCAGTCAGGTGCCTTAGGCACTATGTTACCAGAGCTCCTAGTACTTAACATACCAACAATCATGAAGATGGCACATGATTAGACAAGTGATTCATTTCATTGTTCATGGGGCTGCCATGAGTTGAAGTCAACTTGATGGCAACTAACCAAACAAGTGGCAATTACATCTGAGAAGCCAATTCTGCTTCCCAGTCCTACTTCTGTAACCTGCCCTATGAAATCCTCAGCCTCCTAGCTTCCCCTCCCCTCCATATTTTCCCCTTCTGCCATCTACCAGCAGCTGCACCTAGGTTGGAATCACTGAGTCCCAGCCCAGAAACATGGATGTGCTTGGTCTGGAATGTAGCATGGGCATCAGAATTTGGAATATTTCAAGTAATTCAAATATACATCCAATATGGAGAACTAGGTCCTATACAAAGGACTCAGATTTGAGTGCTCTTAAGAATATCCTGGAAGCTTGTCAATGACTCTGTTGCACATTCTGATTTGGTGCATCTCAGATCTAAGTCCCACTTGTTATAAGTTGCAGGTTGGCTTGTTTTGGAAAGATGGCATACATGGAGCTCCATTAAAGGGGAAGGTGAGTGAAGTCCTGGAGTGTTCAGTTCCTTTCTGGTGCTACTCTAGACGGAGACCTTAATGTTTCTGTTCCTTGTGTTCAGTGACTCAAAGATGTCTGAAAACACTCCCTATCCCCAAATGCAAATGCCACACTGGAGGATAAAGAAGCAGAAACTGAGAGTGGTCTTAAGTTTTCTGGCTCTTTGCCTCTCTCAGCAAATAAAGCAGAAAATTAACAAGTTCTCAAAGTGAGTTAGTATGGTTGGCACCTGGTCATCCCAGCCAGAGTTATACACTTAGTCCTCTATGGGTCAAGACAATAGTTAAAGCCATTCACACCTACAGCTACCACAGCTCGAAGAGGAGAGGTAATGGGCTGGGAAAAGGTTAAGATTCATTAAGTACAAGGGGATAACAATAGAATGATGAACTTGGCTATGACTATCAACACCAGTTGATGTCAGACTTGAGAAATGGTGCCTTCCTCAGAGCAAGAGGCTCAGGGCCCTGGAGGGAGCACTGTGTGTGGGTACACTTCTTAAGTGGGAGTTGAGGAATCCATTCAAATATGGAAGATGGTGGCCAGAGAATAAATGGTCCCTTGTGAAGAAAGAACGAAGGCACCAAGAATGACTAAGATAGAGCTGTGTGAAGACAATAATGGGTGCTGGTCAAGGAAGGGGATGAGATTGTTAGGTAGAAAAATCTAACGTTGTAGAGTCTATTCTAACTCATGGCAACATGGTGTGTGCCTGAGTAGGGTTTTCTTTCTTTCTTTCTTTCTTTTTTTTTTTTGTGTGTGTGATTGTTAATTGGTTGACTCTTTTTTTTAAAAAACTTTTTATTGTGATGTGGGTAAAAATTTACAGTGAAAATTTGTTTTCCATTCAACAATTCATGCACATTTCTTTTAACTTTTATTGCCATTTAAGTGAAAGTTTACTGAGCAAATTCATTTTCTATTCAATAATTCATACACATTTTGTTTTGTGACATAGATTGCAAACCCCACAATATAACCACTGTCTTCCCACTTCCTCCCTCTGTTCACCATTTCCATTAGTCTTTCTTTCCAATCCCTTCTTGCCTTTTGAGCTTTATCCCTGCACAAATGCTGCTCTTTTGATCTCCTATGGTTGCTTATTCTAGGGAGTATTTCCCTCGTGTTATTGTTCACCCCACAGGCCTGTCTTTTGTTTGGCTGAAAGCCGAGCCAC
>NW_006921766.1:4698626-4713227 GCF_000298275.1 Orycteropus afer afer | reverse complement strand
TTGTTTTTTTTTTTTTTCTTCTCTATCCAAGACCTCCTATTCTCCTATTGTGATCCTTTTCAGAATGATTGGCAGTGGTAGTCAGGCACCATCTAGTACTTATGTTCTTAGGAGGCTGGAGCTTGCTTGGTCCGTTAGTCCTTTGGACTAATTATTTCCAGGCATCTTTGATTTTCTTCACTCTGCTTTGCTCTGCATGGGGAGAGACCAATAGTTGCACCTTAGATAGCTTCTCTCAAGATGTTTGGTTGTAGCTAAGAAATTTTCTTAATTTTGCCTCCTCTGTGCTCAACTATATTCATGGATATATTTGCAGCACATATAAATACATATATAGAAATATCCTCTGCCAAACCTATATATATCCATGGGTGTAGTCCCATTTGCCTTCCCATTCCTGTTCCAACATGTGTGTAAATCTATGTATGTATCCTCTTGTCCATTATTATTATTACTGTTATTGCAGCATTGTGTATGTGTGATTGTTGCCTTTAATTCGTGTGCTCCTCCCAGTATCTTTCTTTGCCTTGATCATTTTGTGCTGACCTCCCCCTTATTGATTGTATATTGTCTTTCCCATCACCTAAGCTAATATGTGTCTACCCTCTAGTTAGTGATTTACCCTTCCCCTCCCATCTCTGTTAACCTTCAAAGAATGTTTCTTTCTGTGAGTAAATCTTTTCTTTACTTTTTACAGTAGTGGTCTCATACAATACTTGTCCTTTTATATTGACTTATTTCATTTAGCATAATGTCCTTCAGGTTCATCCATGTTATGAGGTGTTTCATAGATTCATCGTTATTCTTTAATATTGGTGGCATAGTGCCTAAGTCATTTGACTGTTAACCAGAAGGCTGGTGGTTCAAACCCACCAGCCACTCCTCTGAAAGAAGATTGGGCAATCTACTTTGGTAGCAATACCTCCTCAGAAACCCAAGGAGAAGTCACTATGACTTGGATCTGACTCAACAGCAGTGAGTTTGTTTTTTGTCTTTTGTTTTTTTTAGTATTCCATTGTGTGTATGTACCATTGTCTGTTTATCCATTTATCCATTGATAAGCACTTAAGGTTGTTTTCATCTTTTTGTTGTTATGAAAAATGCAGTGATGAACATGGATTTGCATATATCTTTCATGTGATAGCTCTTATTTCTCTAAGTTGTATACCTAGTAGATCATATTTTGCTGGATCATATGTTATTTCCATTTCAAACTTTTTTAGCATAGTCCACAGTGATTGCACCAATTTATAATGCCACCAGTAATGTATGAGTATTCCAGTGTCTCCATATCCTTGCCAGCATATGCTGTTTTCTGTTTTTATGAACTTTGTAACTGTTGAGTTACAACTAGAGTGAGATGGTATCTTGTTGTTTTGATTTGCATCTTTCTAATGGCTAATGATGGTGAGCATTTCTTTGTGTGTTTATTGGCTGCCTGAATGTCTTTGGTGAAGTGTCTATTCATATCCTCTGCCCATTTTTAAATTATATTGTTTGTATTTTTGTTATTGACGTGTTGAAGATATAATCTCTATACACTTTAGAGATTAAACCCTTGTCTGATATGTTGCTGCCATTTCCCCTCCCCCAGTGTATTGAGTCCCTTTTTACTGTTTTGGTAAATTCTTTTGCTCTACATTAAATCTTTAATTTTTTGGAGGTCTCAGATTTTAGATGAGCCCCTTAGGTTAGAAGATTGGAAGCTGCTCCAAATATGATGGGGAAAGAAAGAGCTACCTCATCAGAATAGAACTGATCTTATTGATATGGATAAAGTAAAGCTACAGAACCTCCATTTTCTGATGTAGTATGACACAAATTGAGGAGAAAAAACTGCAAACATCCATTAATAATTGGAACATGGAATGTACGAAGTATGAATCTAGGAAAATTGGAAGTTTTCAAAAATGAAATGGAATGTGCAAAGATCAAAATCCTAGGCATTAGTGAGCTGAAATAGACTGGTTTGGACCATTTTGAATCAGACAATCTGTATGATCTACTATGCCAGGAATGACAAACTGAAGAAGAATGGTGTGGCATTCATCATCACAAATGATGTTACAAGATCTGACCTGAAGTACAATGCTGTCAGTGATAGGATAACATCCATATGCCTACAAGGAAGACCAGTTAATACTACTATTATTCAAATTTACACAGGAATCACCAAAGCCCAAGATGAGGATCTTGAAAATTTTTACCAACTTCTGCAGTCTAAAATTGACCAAACATGCAATCAAAATGTGTTAATTATCACTGGTGACTGGAATGCAAAAATTGAAAAAAAAAGAAGAATCACCGGTAGTTGGAAAATTTGGTCTTGATGACAGAAATAACTTGAGATTGCATGATAGAATTTTGCAAGACCCACAACTTATTCATTGCAAATACCTTTTTCAACAACACAAACAGTGGCTATACACATGGACTTCACCAGATGGATTACACAGGAATCAGATTGACTAGATCTGTGGCAAGAGGTGATTGAAAAGCTCAATATCTTCAGCCAAAACAAGGGGAGCTGATTGTGGAACCATCAACTGCTCATATATAAGTTCAACTTGAAGTTGAAGACAATTAAAACAAATCCATGAGAACCAAAATATGACCTTGATGATATCCCTTCTGAATTTAGAGACCATCTAAAATATAGATTTGATTCATTGAACACCAATGACTAAAAACCTGAGAAATTATGTGATGACATCAAGAACATCATCCATGAAGAAACCAAAAGGTCATTAAAAAGACAGGAAAAGAAGAAAAGACCAAAATGGATGTCAGAAGAGACTCTGAAACTTGCCCTTGAACGAGGAGTAGCCAAAGCAAAGGAAAGAAATGGCAAGATAAAAGAGCTGAACAGAAGATTTCAAAGAGCAGCTTGAAAAGACAAAGTCAATTATTATAATGAAATGTGCAAAGACCTGGAGTTATTACACCAAAAGGGAAGAACATGTTCAGCATTTCTCAAGCTGAAAGAACTGAAGAAATAATTCAAGTCTCGAGTTGCAATACTGACAGATTCTATGGGCGAAATACTGAATGATGCAGGAAACATCAGAAGAAGATGGAAGGAATACAGAGTCACTGTACCAAAGAGACCTGGTTGATCTTCATCCATATCGGGAGGTGGCATAAGATCAAGAATCAATGGTATTGAAGGAAGAAGTTGAAGCTGCGTTGAAGGAAGTGGCGAAAAACAAGTCTCCAAGAATTGATGGAATACCCACTGAGATGTTTCAACAAATGGATGCCATACTGGAGAGACTCACTTAGCTATGCCGTGGGATTTGGAAGACAGCTTCCTGGCCAACTGACTGAAAGAGATCCGTATTTGCACCCATTTCAAAGAAAGGTGATCCCACAGAATGTGGACATTATCAAACAATATCATTAATATAGCACACAAGTAAAATCTTACTGAAGATAATTTAAAAATGGTTGCAGAGTATATTGACAGAGAGCTTCCAGAAATACAAGTTGGATTCAGAAAAGGATATGGAACTAAGGATATCATTGCTCATGTCAGATGGATCTTGGCTCAAAGCAAAGAGTACCGAAAGATGTTTACTTGTCTTTTATTTACTATGCAAAAGCACTTGATTGTGTAGATCATAACAAATTATGGGTAACATTGAGCAGAATGGGAATTCCCGAACACTTAATTGTACTCATGAGGAACCTGTACATAGAAGAGGAGGCTGTTGTTTAAACAGAACAAGGGGACACTGCATGGTTTAAATCAAGAAGGGAATGAGTCGGGGTTGTATCCTTTCACCATACTTATTCAATCTCTATGCTGAGCAAATAATCCAAGAAGCTGGACTATATGAAGAAGAATGTGGCATCAGGATTGGAGGAAGAATCATTAACAACCTGAGATATGCTGACGACACAACTTTGCTTGCTGAAAGTGAGGATGACTTGAACCACTTACTGATGAAGATTGAAGACTACAGTCTGCAGTATGGATTACATCTCAATATAAAGAAAACACAAATCCTCACAACTGGACCTATAAACTACATTACAGTAAATGGAGAAAAGATTGAAGTTGTCAAAGACTTCATAATTCTTGGTTCTACAATCAACACCAATGGAAGCAGAGTCAGTACATCAGATGATGTATAGCACTGGGCAAATCGGCTGCAAAGGGCCACTTTCAAGTGCTGAAGAGCAAAGATGTCTCCTTGAGGACTAAGGTGTGCCTGACACAAGCCATGGTATTTTCAATTGCCACATATGCATGTGAGAACTGGAAAATGAATAAGAAAGACTGAAGAAGAGCTGATGCTTTTGAATTGTGGTGCTGGCAAAGAATGCTGAAAGTATCATGGACTTCTAAAAGAACTAACAGATCTGTCCTGGGAGAAGTGCAGCCAGAATGCTCCTTGGAAGCAAGAATGGTCAGGCTTCATCTCACCTACTTAGGTCATATTGTTGGAAGGGGCCATTTCCTGGAGAAGGATGTCATGCTTGGTAAGGTGGAGGGTCGATGAAAGAGGGAAGGCCCTCAATGAGATGGATTGGCACAGTGACTGCAGTAATGGGCTCAAGTATAGCAAGGTTTGTGGAGCTGGAGTAGGACAGGACAGTGTTTCATTCTGCTGTGCATAGGGTCGCTATGAGTCAGAGATGACTCGACGGCACTTAACAACAGCAACAGATTTTAGAATGCTTTCTGCTGTTTGCACATTTTAAATTATGTTTGATGGTGTATTTATGCCATGTATTAGGACATTGAAGTTTATCCTTATTTTTTCTTTGCTGACTTTTATGGTTTTAAGATTTATATTTAAGTCTTTGATCCATCTTGAATTAATTTTTGTATATGGTGATAAATATGGATACTGTTTTGTTTTTCTGCAAATGGGTATCCAGTTTTGCCAACATCATTTGTTAAAGATACTATCTCTTGCCCATTAATGGATTTTGGCCCTTTTTCAAAGTTCAGGTCTCCATAGGTGGATGTATTTACTACTGGGTTCTCAGTTCTGTTCCATTGGTCTATGTGTCTGTCATTGTACCAGGCT
This sequence comes from Orycteropus afer afer, assembly GCF_000298275.1. Classification (NCBI taxonomy): domain Eukaryota; kingdom Metazoa; phylum Chordata; class Mammalia; order Tubulidentata; family Orycteropodidae; genus Orycteropus; species Orycteropus afer. The sequence goes on along the minus strand of NW_006921766.1, from coordinate 4,708,188 downwards.
GTTTTGATAACTGTGGTTGCACAGAAGGTTTTGAGATGTGGGGAAGGGAGGCCTCCTACTTTGTTCTTGTTCTTTAGCAATGCTTTGCATATCTAGGGTCTCTTTCCTTTCTAAATAAAGTTGGTGATCATTTTTTCCATCTCTTTAAAGAATGATGATGGCATCTGGATCAGGATGGTATTGTATCTGTAGATAGCTTTGAGTAGCATTGACATTTTCACAATGTTAAGTCTTCCTGTCAGTGAGCATGGTATATTCTTTTATTTATGTAGGTCTCTTAGTTTCTTCTAGTAGTGTTTTGTAGTTTTCTTTGTACAGGTCTTTTCTATCTCTGGTTAGATTTATTACTAGTACTTCTGGTAGCATAGTGCGTAAGGCACTTGACTGCTAACCAGAAGGCTGGCGGTTCAAACCCACCAGACACTCCTCGGAAGGAAGGTTGGGCAATCCTACTTCCGTAGTGATACTGCCTCGGAAACCCAAGGAGGGGTCCTATGAGTCCGGGCCGACTCGACGGCAAATAACAACAACAACAACAACTTCATTTTGGGTGGCTATTGTAAATTATATTGTTTTCCTGATTTCCTTTTCAGAGTTTTTTTGTTGTTGTTAGTGCAGAGGAATCCAACTGATTTTAGCATGTTGATCTTGTACCCTGCCACTTTTTAAAAATCCTTTTATTAGTTTTAGTAGTTTTCTTATTGAGTATCTGGCATTTTTTATGTATAGGATCATATCATCTGCAAATAGAGATAGTTTTACTTCTTCGTTGCCAATTTGGATGTCTTTTATTTCCTTGCTTCATATTGCCCTGGGATTTCCAATACAATATTGAATAGAAGTGGTGATGAAGGACATCCTTGTGTGGTTCTTGATCACAAAGAGAATGTTTTCAGTCTCTTTGTTGGGAATAATATTGGTCATTGGTTTTGTATATATGCCCTTAATTATGTTGAGGAATTTCCCTTCTATTCCTTTTTGCTGAGTGTTTTTGTCAAGAATTGGTGTTGGATTTTTTTTCAAATGCCTTTTGATATGATCATGTGGTTCTCTTCATTTTTAAAATTTATGTAGTGTATGATGCAGGCAACATCAAATGTTGAACCATGCTTGCATATCTGGTATGAATCATACTTGGTCCTGATGTATTTTTCCTTTTTTTTTTTTTTTTTGATATGTTCTTGGGTTCTGTTGGCTAACATTTTGTTAGGAATTTTTGCATCTATGTCTATGAGGGATATTGGTCTACACTTTTTCTTTTTCTTTTTAATAGTGTCTTTGCCTACTTTTAGGGAACTCTGGTGGCATAGTGCCTAAGGTATTTGACTGCTAACCAAAAGGCTGGCAGTTCAAACCCACCAGCCACTCCTCAGAAGGAAGATTGGGAAATATACTTCTGTAGTGATACTGCCTCAGAAACCCAAGGAGGGTTCGCTATGGGTTAGATCTGACTCCACAGAGTTTGGTTTGGTTTTTTTTTTTTTTTGGTTTGCCTACTTTTGGTATCACGGTTATTCCCATTTCATGGAATGTGTTCAGGAGTATTCCATCCTTTTCTATGATGTGAAATAGTTTGAGTAGAATTGATACCAGCTCTTCTCTGAACGTTTGGTAGAATTCATCAGTGAAGCTATCTGTTTCAGAATTTGTTGCTCTTTTTGTTGTTGGGAGTTTTTTTTTTTTTTTTTTTTAATGACCTGTTCAATCCCATCTTTTGTTTCTGGTCTGTCCAAATTTTGTACATCAGATTATGTTAGTTTGAATAGGTAGTATGTACCTGTAAGTTTGTCCTTTTCTTTTAGGCTTTCAAGTATGTTGGAATACAGTTTCTTATGGTATTCTTTTATTATCTTTTTTTATTTCAGTTGGTTCTGTTATGACTTTTCCTATTTAATTTCTTATTTGTGTGTTCTCCTTTGTTAAATTTGCTATTGGTTTGTCAATTTTATTAATCCTTTTAAAGAACCAACTTCTAGTCTTATTGATTCTTTCTATTATTTTTCTGTTTCATTTATTTCTGCTCAAATCTTAGTAGTTCCTTTCTTCTAGAGATAGTAGGCTTTTGTTTTTTTGTTTTTTTAGCTGTTATTTTTCTGATTGTGGGAGATGTTCAGTTAAGGAGTTAATTTTGGTTCTTTCTTCTTTTTTGATGTTTGCAGTTTTTTTTTGTGTGTGTGTGTGTTGTTATAAATTATCTTCTAAGCACTGTTTTTGCTGTGTCCTGAAGATTTTGGTATGTTGTATTTTCATTTTATTTGAGTCAAAGAAGATTTTAATTTAATTTATTTTTTTTTTTTTACTAACAAGTAGTATTTAAGCAGAATGTTATTCAGTTTCCAAGTATGTAGTTTTTTGCCTTGATCATCCTCTTGTTGATTTCTAATTTTGTAGCATTGTGATCTGAGAAGATGCTTTGTAGTATTTTGATGTTTATAAATTTATTGTGGCTGGCTTTGTGGCCTGATATGTGGTGTATTCTGGAAAGTGTTCCATGTGTACTGGAAAAGAATGTATATTGTGCTGTTGTTGGGTGGAGTGTTCATATATGTCCATGAAGTCAAGTTGGTTAGCTCTTCTGTGTCTTTGTTGAGTTTCTTTTTACTTGTTCTGTCCTTCATCATACTAAAGTCTCATACTATTATTGTAGCATTGTTTATTTCCCTCTTAATTTCTGGTGAAGTTTGATTATGTACTTTGGGGCTCTTTCATTGGGTGAGTAGATATTTATTATGATTATGTCCTCTTGTTCAATTGACCCTTTTATCATCATATAGTGTCCTTCCTTGTCTCCTTTGTAAACAGCATATTGATAAGTCGTGTTTTCTTATCCATTCTGCTATTCTGTCCCTTGACTTGTGCATTTAATCTGTTTACATTCAATGCAATTTTCCAAGGTGTGAATTTACTGTTGTGTTTTGTCTGTATTTTTCCCCCTTATGTGTGTGTGTTGAGGGGTGCTGATGACTTCTTTGTTCTGTTTATTTTTCTATGGTGAGTTCATTTTGTTTGTGGATTTTTGTATTATTTCATTCATTGTTGTTATTTCAGTGTTTACTGAATCTTTATGTTTTTTTTTTCTTTTGTGAAAAGGTTTATCAATTTTCTTTACCTTGTAATTTATTATTATCTTCCCAAATTTAAAACAGTCTAATGTATCTTGATATCATTTTGATTTCCTCTCCATTTGGAAGTTCTGTAACTACATCATTTATCTTTTTGTTTTGTAGTTATCATAGTTTACAAATGATTCTCTATTTTCAGTCTTGTAGGTTGTAGTAGTTGAGATTGTGTGTCAACTTGGCTGGGCCTAGTTGAGTGGCTGGGCAGCTGGATGTAGTATTCCCCATGATGAGACTGATAATCAACTCCATGGTGGAATTTACTGTGAGCAGTTCAGTAGCTGCTCTAGAGATGTGGTCTGCTTCCTATATATAAGGAGAAGCCTTGGCAAATGGTCTCTAGCTCATGGCATGCTTGAACCCTGCATGTAGCTGAGTTGTTGTTCAGCAGGCTGCCATGCTCTGCCAATCTTGGCACTTTTAATAGACTTGAATTAATGGCCTGCTTTGTGGTTTGGTAATATCAGGACTGTGCCTTGTTACTTGTGGACCTTGGGTTTGTCAGCCTCGGCAGCCAGCAACTGAGTGAAGAAAAGCCTTTAGCTTCAGTGGGCTGGGAGCAGAAGGCAGAGCTGAAGCCCAAGGTTAAAGGGCTTTCACCCAGCCCCTAGAGCATGGCACTTTGAACTCGGGCTTAAAGCCTCCAAATTGTAAGAATAAACTCCTGTTTGTTAAAGTCATTCCATTTGTGGTATCTTCTGTTAGAGCAGCACTAGGTAACCAAAACATAGGTTTATTTATTTTTGATGCTTCTATATCTGGGTTGATTTCCAGGTGATGTTGTTATGCATCTTAATCTAAGGTTGTTGTCCACCATGACTGATACTCTGTCAGAAGGACTCTATTTAGCATCTCTTTTAAGGTTGGTCTGATTTTTACAAATTCCCTTAATTACTGTTTATCTGGGAATGTCCTGATTTCACCATCATATTTTAGGGACAATTTTGCTTGATATATAATTCTTGGTTAGCAATATTTTTTCTTTCAGTGTTTTATATATGTCATCCCATTATCTTCTTGTCTACATGGTTTGCCAGGAAATCAGAGTCTAATCTTATTGATTCTCCTTTGTAAGGAACTTTTTGTTCTTCTTGAACTGCTTTCTGGACTTTTTCTTTGTCTTTGGTTTTGGAAAGTTTGATGATAATATGTGTTTTTTATATTCTTTTCATCTATCCTATTTGGGGTTTGTTGAGTTTCTTGAATGCATATCTTTTTCATTTCATAATATTAGGATATTTTCTCAAAAAAAAATCTTTGACAATTTTCTTGGTGCTTTTTTTTTTTTTTTTTTTTTTTTTTTTTTTTTTTTTTTTTTTGGGCCTCGGGGGGGGGTTTTAGTGCCTAAGGCACTTGACTGCTAACCAGAAGGCTGGCGGTTCAAACCCATCAGCCACTTCTCAGAAGGAAGATGGGGCAATCTACTTCTGTAGTGATACACCTCAGAAACTCAAGGAGGGGTCACTATGAGTCAGGTCCGACTTGATGGCACATAACAACAACAACAACACATAATTCTAAGGCTTTCTTCATATTTTTTCCTGATTCTTCTTCTAAAAGATTAGTATTGTGTTTTGTCTTCAATTTCACTAATTCTGTTTTCCACTGATTCAATTATATTCCTTTGCCCTTCTAATGCATTATCTATTTCTGAAATTTTGGTATTAATCTTCTGGATTTCTAGTGCTATCTTTGTATGATTTCAAATTTTCTGTCTGTTTTGTTCTTTAGTTCTTGTATTGTTTTCCTGAAATCTTCTAGAATTTTGTCTTTCTTTTCCTTGGTTTTTCCTCTGTGATTTCCTTGGTGTTGTTTTTGTTTTCGTTTTCTTTGATGGCTTTCTTAATCTGCTGAAGGGATATACGTGGTTTTTTGTTTTTTGTTTTTTTTTTTTTCCTTTTTAAATTCCTTATCAGGTAGTTACAGTAGCATTTATTCCTCCAGAAGATTTTTCTGGCCCTATCTTTTGATCACTTATTTGAGTCATCTTCTCCTGTTTTTTAGGTGTTATTTTAAGTTGCCTGTTGTCTCTGAGACATTGTGGTGTTATTGGATTAATTTGTTGATTGTATGTTAGTTTGCTTCACCCTGATTTTTTGTGTTGTTTTATTTTAATATATCCAGACAATGGGGCAGGTGTGCTACTCTGGTTACTAGTTTGGCAGCACTAGGGCACTCACTACCTGTCTCTGGTAAATTTGCTAGCAGTTGTGAATGTGGGCAGAAGTCTCTAATCACTGGTTATGTAGAGGAGCTGAAAGCAGGCTAGGAGAGTGTTGGCCACCTTCTGTCATTGATCCAGTGATGCTATAGCAGATGGTGGCACTTGTCCAGTGGGTGGAACAGCAAGTGTGGTGGGTATGACTGCTAATAGAGAACAAAGTTGAGGAGAAAAGGAAGAATAAAAGAAAAGAAATAAAGGAAAAAACAAGGAAAGGGGATAGTGGGAAGAACTAAGGAAAAGAAGGAAAAGAAAGTGGACAGTATCAGTGCTAACATTAGCCACCAAATATAGCTGCAGTGGGACTATGGCACTCACTCTGCAGGAGTACACATCAGCAACCATGAAGGATGGGACAGATGTTGCTGAACATGGAAATGACAGGGCATGGGCCACTCTGCAGTACCAAAAAAAGAAAAGGTGAAGGAGAAGAGGAAGAAATAAAACAGCATAGCACTGGCAATGAGTAGGGTTGATTGGCTGTCAGGTTGATGGGTGGGTAGTGTCCCTCTGATTGCTGGGAGGTTGTATGCATTAGTGGGGAAGATTACACCCCTTTAATCACTGATTACCTATGTGCCACTGCAGTTTCGGGTGAGCCGAGCTGGTTATATGAGTTCCTGCCCTACTTGGAACACTACTTGCAATAATTTAAAATGGCCACACTGTGCAGAGCTTATTGGCAGTTCACTACTCCATAAGTCTCCTCATTTTATGTTTTTGTTCAATCTCTTCCTCTAATCAGTATTAATCTATCTTTTCCTTTGAAGCTCTGGGTTCCATGATTGTCATCTGTATCATTTCACTTGGTTTCTCGAGTCTTTCTTGTTTAGGGTCTGGATGGTGTATCTTCTTAGCCTGCCCTCTTGGTGACCTTTTCCATAGGGTTTTCAATAGCTGATTTTTTGGAACTACATTGCCAGGCTTTTCCTCTGAGATGGCTTTGGGTTGGTTCAAACCACCAATCTTGAGGTTAGTAGTAGAGAGGTCAATGATTTGCACCACTTAGGGACTCCATGGGCCTTAAAATGCTCAGGATTCATTGACTACCACAAACCATGCCAAATAGGGTCCTTGGGTCCACAGGGCCTTGCAGGTCAGGTCTGATGGCCTCTGCTCCCAGCTCTAAATCCTTGGTTGGCTTTGAGTTTTCCCTTTTATTCTACTTCCTGAACACAGTCACATAATAATCCAGGTATCTTTTATCTTTCATGTGTAAGAATTGAAAACTTGATACATTGAAATAGTAAAATATGTACACAATGTCAAATTCTAAATGGTGCAGCAATTGAGATAGATAAAAAGCTCTCTCAAGTTCTTCCTAGGAGTATATTGATCACACATCTCTCAAATGCATATGTGCAGTGGGACTTGTTCTTAACTTCTAACAAACTTCACAGAATCCCTTGAAGTACTCCACCAATAAAAGCAGATACAAATCCCAGTGAAGCAGTTATAGTTTTACATCTCAGAATCACAGTTGACTTTAATATTAACTAACCTTTGTCACTAACATACAATATTTTCCATGATGGTATTACCTTTGTAACATACACACCATCCTATTTTAATTAGTTGTCAGATAAGTGATTTAGGCCATTTTTATAAAATAAAGTTCCTTTTACTCAAGTTGTGGGTTATAATTGGGTGATTTGGCAATCTTTAATGTGGATTCAAGGAAAATGGTGAAACATATTTTTGTGTATAGATTGGGTGTTGCCCAAGACAGCTTTCCAAATTGTCTGTGGGAGAGAAAAGACATCTTCCTGGTTTCTAGTCACAAGGCAGTGAGCTTGTGACAACTGGGGTTATTGCATTGGAGTTTTTACTAAAAGATCCCTGAGTGGTGCAAGCAGTTCATGCTCAACTACTGGCCTAAAAGTGGGCACAAAGTTCATCTACTGGCCTGTTGCCTGAGAGAGCAATTATAGAAGCTAAGAAATTATGCACACATGGAAGACAGAACTGATCCAAATAGCAACACATTGTAGGTAAGAGGTAATGCAATTATAGAAGCAGCAAAAGTCAGGAGACGGGATGCATTTCATTTCCTCTGTGGAAATGGTCTGCATGTCTGGATGCCAAACTTCATAGAATTAGGCCTAGATAATGGAATTAGCACCCAACAACTTCAAAACAACATGATAAATCTGTTTACTGAAAGAAAAGGAGTGAAAGACAGAGGATACATAGCGAAGAGGGAGCACTTCAATGGTGAATAAGAATCTATAAAAATAATCAGATTGATATATTAGAAGTGCAAATAAATATCTGAAAATTAGGATTTTCAGATGACATTAACAGCAAACCAGATACAGCAGAACATAAAGTTAATAAGCTCTAAACAGATCAATAGACAATATTGAAACTGAATCACAGAGAGAAGAAAATGTTAAAAATGAAACAAAGTGTAAGACATGTAAGACATGATCAAAATAGGTATACCAACTTTAGAAGAAATGTTGTTGTTGTTGTTGTTGTTGTTATGTGTCACCGAGTCGGACCCGACTCATAGCGACCCTTCCTTGGGTTTCCAAGGCAGTATCACCACGGAAGTAGATTTCCCAACCTTCCTTCTAAGGAATAGCTGGTGGGTTTGAACCGCCAGCCTTCTGGTTAGCAATCAAATGCCTTAGGCACTATGCTACCAGAGCTCCCTTAGAAGAAATACAACCAGATTATTGCTTGGAAGCAATGATGCAAGACTTTAGTTTGCTTACTTTGGACATGTCATCAGGAAACACAAATTGCTAGAAAAGGACATCATATTTGGTAAAGCAGAGGATCATCAAAAAATAAGGGAATCTCTTAATGAGATGGATTGATATAATAGCCACAACAATGAACTCAGATATGTCAATGATCATGAAGATGGCACAGGACTGAGAACTGTTTCATTGTTATACAAAAGGTTGCCATGGGTTGGAGCTGATTTGACAGCAAAGAACAATAACAGCAAAAAAAGAGAGAAGAGAAAGAGAGGGACTATTTGAAGAAATAATGGCCAAATATTTTCTAAACCTTTAGAAAGTCAGTCATCCACAGACTCAAGAAACTAACTGAATAGAAACAAGATGAGTAATTAAGAAACTATAATATACATAAGTACATCATAATCAAACTATCTATAACCAAATCTATAATCTATTATTGTTAATAAATTATTTTAGGAAATCCATGAATATGTGGAAATTAAGCATGTCTAAATAATCCATAAGCTAAAGAAAAAAAATTCCAAGACAAATTATTAAACACTTTGGAATGATTTAAAAAAAACACACAGCATACCAAAATTTATAGGATACAGAGAAAACAGTGCTTAGAGGTAAATGTATACCAGTAAATGCCTACATTAAAAAAGAGGATCTCAAATAAATAATCTAACCTTTCACCTTAAGAAACTAGAAAAAGAAGAGCAAAGTAAATCCAAAGTGTGCAGAAGGAAATAATAAAGACTAGGGAGTTCTGGTGGTGTAGTGCCTTAGCCATTTTTCTGCTAACCAGAAGGCTGGCAGTTCAAACCCACCAGCTACTCCTTGGAAGGAAGATTGGACAATCGACTTCTGTAGAGATACCTCGTCTGAAACCCAAGAAGTGGTTTCTATGAGTCAAATCAACTCAATGGCAGTGAGTTTAGTCTTGGTTTGAGAGTGGAAATAAATGATCTTAGCAAGGTTGCAGGATACAAAGTCAATATACAAAAACCAATTACATTTTTATACACTAGCATAGTGCCTAAGACACTTGACTACTAACCAGAAGGCTAGCAGTTCAAACCCACCACCACTCCTTGGAAGGAAGGTTGGACAATCTACTTCCATAGTGATACTGCCTCAGAAACCCAAGGAGGGGTCTCTATGAGTTGGGTCCAACTCGACGGCATATAACAACAACAACAACATATATATATATATATAAAGGATCTCTGGTAGTGTAGTGCCTAAAAGCACTTGACTGCTAACCAGAAGGCGGGCGGTTCAAACCCACCAGCCACTCCTCGGAAGGAAGATGGGGCAATCTACTTCTGTAGTGATACTGCCTCGGAGACCCAAGGAGGAGTCGCTATGAGTCGGGTCCGACTTGACGGCACATAACAACAACAACAACAATACATATAAAACATTTGTAACAGTATATTGACAGAGAACTTCCAGAGGTGCAAGCTGGATTCAGAAGAGGACGTGGAACAAGGGATATCATAGCTGTTGTCAGATGGATCTTG
>NW_006921766.1:4608283-4696966 GCF_000298275.1 Orycteropus afer afer | reverse complement strand
ATATCACTGCCATTGAGTCAATCCCAACTCATAGCAACTCTATCACACACTGTAGAACTGCTCCATAGGGTTTTCAAGGCTATAAATCTTTACAGAAACAGACTGCCTCATCTTTCTCCCATGAAGCTGCTGGTGAGTTCAAACTGCTGATCTTTTGGTGATCAGCCCCATGGTTTAACCACTGTGCCACCAGAGCTCCTTCAATGAGCTTATGGAAACTTATAAAAATTAATTCTACCTGGAGTATAGATTTAAATGTGAAAACTAAAATAATCAAGCCTCTAAAACAAAACATAGGAAAATATCTCCATGTCTTGTGGTAGGCAGAGATTTCTTAAAGAGGACATATATGCAAACCACACATACACACACACACACCTCAATACCATAAAAGAAAGTATTGATAGATTAGATTTCGTTAAAACTAAGAACCTTAGAAAGATATAGAGCAATACCTCACAGACAGCCAGACACTGTGGGCGAGAGATCCAATGGATCTACCAACTCAGGACCATAGGCCCAATTGGCACAACAAAATACATAAAAATCTTATTCCACAACCTACATTGGTGAGTAGTGAGTGAGGTCTTAAAAGCTTTCAAGGGGTCATCTAAGATGGAGTTAATGGTCTCCTATTGTCGGGAGTGAAGAAGAGTGCAGAAAACCAAGGGCATTAGGAAGCAGTCAGCCCTAGGTCATGTTGGAGCTCGAGATCAGAAGAACTAGATGGTGCCCAGCTACCAATGCCAACCAGTTGGGAAGGGATTAAAACTGGAGATCCTGGATAGAGTGGGAGGTAAAATGTGGAACAAAATCCCAAAACACAATAATGGCCAGAATTACTGGTTAGATGGAGTCTGGTGGGACCCTCAATACTATGGCCTTGGGATACACTTTGGGCCTGGAATAAAACTCAGACCCAGGGGTGGCTCTCAGCCCAATAGTAAGTAAGACGCACAAGCAGACCATTCAACCCAGAGTGATGCACTCACATAATCTATGGAGGTGCATCCATCCATTGGAGCAATTTACCATGGGTCACCAGAGGGGCAACATTTACATGGAGGAAATACAGGACACACAGGAGTGCATAACTATGAGGGATAAAAACAAAACAAAACAAAAAAACTAAGAACCTTCATTATCAAAAAAGCACCATTAAGAAAGTGAATGGCAAACTATATACCAGGAGAAAATATTCACAGTGCATATATATGACAGAGAACTCATATTCAGAACTTCTCAAAAATCCCTACAAATCAATACCAAAAAAACCAAACTCAGTGCCATCGAGTCAATTTGATCCATAGCGACCCCTTCTTGGGTTTCCAAGGAGGTATCTCTACAGAAGTAGATTGCCCAATCTTCCTCCTAAGGAGTGGTTGGTGGCTTTGAACCGCCACCCTTCTGGTTAGGAGTCAAATGCCTTAGGCACTATGCCACCAGAGCACCTAGAAACAAAAACAGTTACGTTTAAAATGGGGAAAAATTGAACAGGCACATCATTAGTCAGTATAAAAATGCAAATTAAAATCCTGAAGCTATCTGTAATCACCACACACCTATCAGAATGACTAAATTAAAAAAGCAAAAACAAACCGACAATATGAAGTAATGGTAAAGATGCAAAGCAACTGAACTCTCTTATATTGCTGGTGGAAGTATAAATTGTTATAAAATTTGGAAAATTGGTTCATAGTATCTAGTAAAGGTAAACGTATACCTATCCCATGAGGCAGCAGTTTCGCTATTAGATATATACTTTTTTAAAAAATGAGTGTATGTATATCCAATAAAAGACATATGTTAGAATACTGATAGATGCTTTACTCAAAATAACCAAAAGCTAGAAAGAACTCAAATATCTATCAATAAGAAATGGAAAAATAAACTGTGGCATAAAACAAAGAACTAGTAATACATGTAACAATATGGATGAATCTCAAAAACATAATGTGGAATGAAATGAAGATCAAGAATAAATAAAACCTGTGGTGATAGAAGCCAGAATGACATTTGCCTCTAAAGACAGAAATTGACTGGGAAAAGACCCAAGGAACATTTTTACATCATGGAAGTATTTTACATCGTAATCTGCATGGTGAGTACGAAGGTGAATAGATGATAGATGATAGAGATAGATAAACAGACAGCTGCCATCAAGTAGACTGTGACTCACTGTGGCCTTATGTACAATAGAAGGAAATATTTCCTGATCCTGCATCATCCTCAAAATAGCAAGCAGGTTTGAGTCCATCATTATAGCTATTGTGCCAATCCCTCTCATGAGCATCTCCCTTGTCCTCTCTGGCCCTCTACTTCAGTACACATCATGTCCTCCTCCTGCAGCTGGTCCCTCCTGATGATGTGTCCAAAGCAAGCAAGTTGGACAAACTTCTGCTGGGATCCAAGAAGTTTTCATTGGCTAATTGTCAGAAGTAGATTTCCAAGCCTTCCTTCCTAGCCTGTATTATTTTGGATGTTGTTTTGGTTACCTAGTGCTGCTTCTTATATACAGGAATTAGACCACATCCCTAAAGCAGCTACTCAGCTGCTTGTGGTAGATCCAACCATGGAGCTGATTGCCAGTCTCATCATGGGGAATAACTACCACCAGCTCCCCAGCTACTCAACCAGGCACAGCCCAGTTGACACACAACCTTAACTACCACAGTTCCACCCGTTGACAACTTGGCACCTGTACAGATCTTCATTGGGTGGCATCCATACAGATCTCCTTCACTGGGTGTCTCCAGTCTCCTAGTTCCTCTGGGTGGCAACCTCACCCCCTTGGCCTGGCAGGCCCCATTCCTCTGCCTCTTGGGTATGGCAGCCCTGCCCCCTCACTTTTGGGCAGCAGCTATGGCTCCATCCCACTAGTTCACAGGAATGATCAGTCCTATACTCTGGAACCAAGTTGGTGAAGGTCTGACTCTTACACCTAAGAGGGTGTGGTGATTCCACCCTCAAAGGCCATGGTCCTACCCTTTGAGACTGAGGCAGCTCTGTTTCCTGTTTCCTTGGTCTCTCCCCTTCTGCTGATTAATGCCAAAGGCAACCCACTCTGCTGGAAATCTTCCTGCCCAATGAGCACTCAGCTTTCATGCTCCGTGGGCTGGCCAACCTGCTACTCCATTTCATGCTGGTCTCTTCTAACAGTCAATGCCCTAAGGCAACACACTCTGCCAGGAAGCCACATACCCAATGACATCTAGCTATCTCCTCCATGGGCTGGTAAGGCTGTTGCTGTCTCATGGTAGCCTCTGGGCTCTGCTACTGCCATCTCTCATGCTGGTCTCTCTGCTGGTGTCTCAGCACAGGGATCTCAGATCAAGAATGCACTCCACACCTGTTTCCACATTTTAAGTATCTGTCACAGCAGCACCCCACTCCTGGTACCATATTCTGTTTTGGTTATCTAGTGCTGTTTCTTATATACAGGAAGCAGACCACATCCCTAAAGCAGCTACCTCAGCTGCTTGTGGTAGATCCCACGGTGGAGTTGATTGCCAATCTCATCATGGGGAACAACTACCAGCAGCTGCCCAGCCACTCAACCAGGCCAGCCAAGTTGACACACAGCCTTAACTACCGCAGATGCTCTGCTGGAAACTGTCTACCATGAGTGACCTTGTTGGTATATGAAATAATAGTGGCATAGTTTCCAGCATCTCAGCAACATGCAAGCCACCACTGAGCAAGCAAATACATCACACTGATAGACAGCAGGGTGGACACAGGTGCATACATATGTAAAATTCATCAAACTTTACATTAAAATTTGTATACTTTAATTTAAAAAAAGAAAAGAAAAAATTATTTCTCATAGGAAGAAAAAGAAAATTGTAGTCTTTGGAGCCAGATCTTCCTGTTTTGAATCTAAGATTGGGTACTTTACTGCTGTGTGTTACATAACCTCTCTGTGGCTTACCTCCCCATTATGGATAATAAAAATGTCTGACTCATGGAGCTTTGATGAGAATGAAGTGAACTAATGGATGTAAAGTGCTCAGCACAGTGCTGGGCACCATACACGTCCTTCATAACCATTAGCCCTTGTTACCAGGTGGTGGCTAAGCACCCTTCAATCACTGAGCTCACAGATGCTTCTCCAGCTCATTTTCCCAGTTTGCAGCCATACTCATTGGCTAGATATACCATCTGTTGATGCTATTCCGGTTATTCTGAGAGTTGGACAATGAATAAGGAAGAACGAAGAAGAGTTGATGCTTTTGAGTTGTGGTGTTGGTGAAGAATGCTGAAAGTACCATGGACTGCTATAAGAACTAACAAATCTGTACTGGAAGAAGTGCAGCCAGAATGCTCCTTGGAAGTGAGCATGGCCAGACTTCATTTCACCTACTTTAGTCATGTTATAAAAAGGGACCATTCCCTGGAGAAGGATGCCATGCTTGGTAAGCCATGCTTGGTAAGGTGGAGGGTCGATGAAAGAGAGGAAGGCCTTCAATGAGACAGATTGAAACAGTGGCTACAATGATGGGTTCAGGTATAGCAAGGAGTGTGGAGCTGGCACAGGACCAGGCAGTGTTTCGTTCTGCTGTACATAGGGTTGCTGTGAGTCGGAGACGACTCAATGGCACCTAACAACAACAAAAACAAAACTTTCTCTAGGAAATACTCAATTTACCTTCAACCTTAGCCTTATAGAAACCAAAACCAAACTCACTGCTGTTGAGTCAGATCCGACTAATAGCAACCCCTCCTTGGATTTCCAAGGTGGTATCACTACAGAAGTAGATTGACCAATCTTCCTTCCGAGGAGTGGCTGTGGGTTTGAACCACCAGCCTTCTGGTCAGTGGTCAAATGCCTTAAGCACTATGCCACCAGAGCTCCTGACAAATTTCTTTCTTTCTTTCTTTCTTTTTTTTTTTTTTTGCTATCATTGTTTTCAGGGTGTGTTATAGAATGTAAATGCAAAAGTACAGATTCAACAAAGGCAAAAGCTAATCAAAAGTGGGAAATAGGTAGATTTTTTTCATAATATTAGTCTGTAGATAGCTAGGTAGTGGATGCTATTTTATGTTTAATAATATGGAAGGGAGGAGCCCTGGTAGAGCAATGGTTAAAGTGCTTGGCTGCTAACCAAAACTTTGGTGATTCAAACCCACCTGCCGCTCTGTGGGAGAAGGCCATAGCAATCTGCTTCTGTAAAGATTATTGTTATTGTTAGGGGCCATCGAGTCAGTTCCAACTCGTAGAGGCCCTATGTTCATCAGAAGGAAACACTCCCCAGTCCTGTGCCATCCTCACAATCGTTATGTTTGAGCCTCTTGTTGCAGCCACTGTGCCAATCCAACTGAGGGTCTTCCTCTTTTTTGCTGACCATCTACTTTTCCTGACATGCTAGACTTCTCCAGGGACTGGTCCCTCCTGGTAACATGTTCAAAGCATATGAGATGAGATCTCATCATCCTCACTTCTAGGGAGCATTCTGGCTGTACTTCTTCCAACACAGATTTGTTTGTTCTTCTGGAAGTCCATGATATATTCAATATTCTTTGCCAACAACATAATTCAAAGGCATCGATTTTAGGGGCAATTGAAAATACTATGGCTTGAGTTAAGCCCACCCTAGTCTCCAAAGTGAATCATTACTTTCAACACTTTAAAAAGGTTTTTTTGGGGACAGATTTGTCCGATGCAATGTCTTTTGAATTTTTGCCTGTTGCTTCCATAGTCATTGATTGTGCATCCTAGTAAAATAAAATCCTTGACAACTTCAATCTTTTCTCTGCTTATCATGATATTGTGAGGATTTTTGTTTTCTTTATGTTGCAATGTAATACATACTGAAGGTTGTAGTCTTTGATCTTCATCAGTAAGTGCTTCAAGTCTCCTTTGCTTTCATCAAGCAAGGTCATTTGCATATCACAGGTTGTTAATGAGTCTTCCTCGAATCCTGATGCCACATTCTTCTTCATATAGTCTGTCTTCTGGGATTATTTGCTCAGCATACAGATTGAATAAGTATAGTGAAAGGATATAATCTTGACACACACCTTTCCGGATTTTTAAACCATGTAGTATCTCCTTGTCCTGTTCAAATGATTGCCTCTTGGTCACGTACAGGTTTCACATGAACACAATGAAGTGTTCTGAAATTTGCATTGTTCACAATGTTATCCATAATTAGTTGTGATCCCCACAGTGGAATGTCTTTGCATAGTCAATAAAACACATCTTTCTGGTGTTCTCTGTTTTAAGTCAAAGTCCATCAGAAATCAGCAATGATATCCCTCATTTCATATCCTCTTCTGAATCCATCTTAAATTTATGGCAGTTCCCTATCCATTTACTGCTGCAACTATTTTGAATTAGTTGCAGCAAAACTTTACTTGGTTGTGATTTTAAGGATATTGTTCAATAATTTCTTCATTCTGTTGGATCACCTTTCTTTGGAATGGGCAGAAATATGGATTTCTTCCAGTTTGTTGACCAGGTAATTGTCTTTCAAAATCCTTGGTATAGTCAAGTAAGTGTCCAGCATTGCATCTGTTTGTTGAAACATCTCAATTGGTATTGTATTAATTCATGGGATATTGTTTTCACCAATGCCTTCAGTGCAGCTTGGATATCTTCCTGCAGTATCATCCATTCTTGATCATGTGCTACCTCTTGAAAAGTTTAACGTTAACCAATTCTTTTTGGCATAGTGACTATGTACTCCTTCCATCTTCTTTTGCTGTTTACTGTGTTATTCAATATTTTGCCCATAGAATACTTCAGTATTGCAACTTGAGCCTTGAATTTTTCTTCAGTTCTTTCAACTTGAGAAATAGCAAGCATGTTCTTCCTTTTTCATTTTCTAACTCTAAGTCTTTGCACATTTCATTATAATATTTTGTCTTCTTCAGCCACCCTTTGAAATCATCTGTTCAGCTCTTTCACGTCATCATTTCTTCCATTCACTCCAGCTATTCTGTATTTAATAACAAGGTTCAGAGTCTTTTCTGACATCCATTTTATTCTTTTCTTTGTTTCCTCAGTTCTTAATGATCTTTTACTTTCTTCAATGTATGATATCCTTGATGTTGTTGTTGTTGTTGTTATGTGCCGTTGAGTCGGACCCGACTCATAGCGACCTCTCCTTGGGTTTCTGAGGCAGTATCTCTATGGAAGTAGACTGCCCCATTTTCCTTCCGAGGAGTGGCTGGTGAGTTTGAACTACCAGACTTCTGGTTAGCAGTCAAGTGCTTTAGGCACTATGCTACCAGAGCTCCCTTGATATTATCTCACAACTTTTCTGATCTTTGGTCATTAGTGTTCGATCTATCAAGTCTATTCTTGAGATGGGTTCTAAGTTCAGGTGGAATATGCTCAGAGTTCTACTTTGGCTTAAGTGGATTTTTAAAAATTTTCTTCAGCTTCAACTCAAACTTGCATATAAGCAATTGATCTGTTCTGCAGTCAACTTCTAGCCTTGTTCTAACTGATGATATTGTCCTCCATCATCTCTTTCCACAGATGTCATCTATTTGATTATATTCCACATAGTATTCCACCCAGTAAGGTCCATGTGCATAGTTGCCATTTATGTTGTTGGAAAAAAGCAGTTGTAATGAAGAAGTTGTTGGTCTTGCAACATTTTATCAGTGGGTCTCCAGCATCATTTCTATCACTTAGGCCATATTTCCAACTACTGATCCTTCTCCTGTGTTTCCAAGTTTCACATTCCAATTGCCAATAATTATAAATGCATCTTTATTTCATATTTGATCAATTTTAGACAGTGTTGCTGTTGTTGTTAGGTGCCATTGAGTTTTCTCCTACTCATTGTGACCCTATGCACAGCAGAATGGAACACTGCCTGGTCCCATGCCAGCTCCATGATCCTTGCTATACTTGACTCCATTGCTGCAGCCACTGTGTCAATCCATCTTGTTAAGGGCTTTCCCCTCTTTCATTGACCCTCCACCTTACGGAGCCATGACATCCTTCTCCAGGGAATGGTCCCTTCTGATAATATGAGCAAAGTAGGTGAGATGAAGTCTGGCCATTCTCACTTCCAAGGAGCATTCCAGCTGCATTTCTTCCAGGACAGATTTGTTAGTTCTTTTAGCAGTCCATGGTACTTTCAGCATTCTTTGCCAACACCACAACTCAAATGCATCAATTCTTCTTCAGTCTTCTTTATTCATTGTCCAGCTCTCACATGCATATGAGGCGATTGAAAATATCATGGCTTATCTTAGGCGCACCTTAGTTCTCAAGGAGACATCTTTGCTCCTCAGCACTTGAAAGAGGTCCTTTGCAGCAGACTTTCCCAGTGCTATATGTCCTGACTGCTGCTTCCATTGGCATTAATTGTAGAACCTAGCAATGTGAAGTCTTTGACAACTTCAATCTTTTCTCCATTTATCGTGATGCTTCTTATAGGTCCAGTTGTGAGGATTTGTGTTTTCTTTATATTGAGATGTAATCCATACTGCAGACTGTATTCTTCAATCTTCATCAGTAAGTGCTTCAAGTCATTCTCACTTTCAGCAAGCAAAGTTGTGTCATCAGCATATCGCAGGTTGTTAATGATTCTTCTTCCAATCTTGATGCCACATTTTCTTCATATAGTCCAGTTTCTTGGATTATACACTAAACATTGGTAAAATTCTTCAATTTCCACATCTTTGTCATTAGTGGTTGGTGATTAATTTGAATAACAGTCATATTATCTTCTCGGTGAGAGTATGGATATTATCCTATCACTGACAGCATTGTACTTCAGGATAGAATGTGTTGCCATTCCTCTTCAATTTGTCATTCCTGGCCTAGTACTCTATATCATTGTATGATTCAAAATGGCCAATACCAATCCATTTCAGCTCACTAATGCCTTGGATATCTATCTTCAAGTGTTCCATTTCATTTTTGGCAACTTCTAGTTTCCCTAGATTTATAGTTCATACATTTCATGTTTCAATTATTAATGAATGTTTACAGCTATTTCTTCTTATTTTGAGTTGTACCATATCAGCAAATGAAGGTCCTGAAAGCTTTACTCCGTCCACATCATTAATTCCAACTCTACTCTGAAGAGGCAGCTCTTCCTTGGTTGTATTTTGAATCCCTTCCAGTCTAAGGGCTCATCTTCTGGCTTTATATCAGACAGTGTTCCACTGCCATTCATAAGGTTTTCACTGGCCAATTACTTTGGGATTAGTTCACCAGGTGCTCCTTCCTAGACTATCTTAGGCTGGAAGCTCTGCTGAATCCTGTGCACCATGAGTGACTCTGCTAGTATTTGAAATACCAATGGCATAGCTTCCAGCATCACAATAACATGCAAGCCACCACAGTATGATAAAATGACAGACACATGGTGATGCATAAAGATTATAGTCTTGGAAACCTTATGGTACATTTCATCTGTCCTATAAGGTTGCTGTGAGTTACAATGGATTCCATGGCAGTGGGCCTTTTTTTTTTCTTTGTGTTTTAAGCCAGTGGGGAACAGAACTGCCCTTTAGTAACCTCACTGACTTCCTGTATTCCACAGTAACAATTACATTGGGCAATATTATTGTACATGAGATTGCATCATACTTTAAAAAAAAAAAAAAATTCTCCTTGTGGCATAGAGCACAAATCAAATCATTTTTGGTGGTTTGGATTTTTTTTTTTTTTTTTACATGTGGTGGTGAAAACTTAAATGCTGTCCCACATAAGGAAGGACCTTCTTTTATTAATTGCAGATTAAACATACCTCACAGCTGTGTGCGGAGGGTGGCTCTCCCTTGTGTGACTGTTTTGCATCAGAAGAGCTCCTTCAGAAGTGTATACACCTAAGTTTATAGGTGAGTCATTGATAAAATACAAAATATTAAATATATTTTAATATAAATATAGGTTGTTGTTGTTGTGTGCCATGGAGTAGGCTCAGACTAATGGAATAAATGTAATGAATTAGATGTAGACCAAGGAAGCTGTAAGTTATCTTTCTTCATTAAGACCGTAAGTAATTTGTAATTTATCCCATGATTTAAAGTGTCTTAAGTGTCTTATAAGGAGCTCTGTTATGCAATGGTTAAAGTGCCCAGCTGCTAACCAAAAGGGTTGGTGGTTCAGACGCACCAGCCACTCTGCAGGAGAAAGATGTGGCAGTTTTCTCTCATAAAGATTTACAAGCTTGAAAACCCTATGAGGGCAGTTCTACTCTATCTTATAGGGTCACTGTGAATTGGAATCAATTTGAACTCAGTGGGTTTGGTGGGTTTGGGAAGTGTCTTGTGCTTTAAATGGGAATCCCTGGGTGGTGAAAATAGTTAAGCATTCTGCTACTAACCAAAAAGTAAATGGTTCAAATCTACCCAGAAGCACCTTGGAAGAAAGGCTTCTGAGTGGTCACAGGCTTGAAAACCCTACGAAGGATAGTTCTACTCTGACACATAGTGTCACTATGAGTTGGAATCAACTATGTGGCAATGGATTAGATTTGTTTTTGTGATTTGAATCAGTTTGTCAACAAGTATTTGAAAGCCAAGCATTTGCTAGATCCTGGTGTACCCACTTTTCCTTGCTAATCTATGTATACAACAATTCAGCATAGAGAGTAAAGAAGAGTAATGCCATTTCAGGAGAGGTGAGCAGTAAAAGTAATTGGGGACGGGGGTTGGAGGAGAGCTGAGGTGTTCTCATGACATGGAAGAAATCTGTTAGATGTTTATAAGCCTCTCTTTTTCTCTCTTCTTGGCTCCTGCAGGGCATCTCAAAAGCCTTATTGTATCCAACCCTCACAATTGAAAAATAAAACAAACCTGTTTCCGTAGAGTCAGTTCTGACTCAAGGCAACCCATGTGTTACAGAATAGAAAAGTTGGCTATAATCTTTATGGAAACAGATTGCCAAAACTTTTCTTCCATGGCTGGGTGGGTTTGAACCACCAACCTTCAGGTTAGCAGCTAAGCATAAACTGTGCCACCCAGGGACCTTACCCTCATAATAGGGCTCTTTTACTCCATTTCACTGATGAAGAATGAGGCTTTGAGAGGTTGAGCATCTTGCTCACTATCACAGGCAGCTATGACTGGGGCTGGCATCCCACCCATCACTGTGGGCCAACAGATGTCTTGGGAGCTCACTTTGTGTTATGGGTTAAATTATGTAGCCCCCACCAAAAGGCATGTTGAAGTCCCAATACCAGGTACCTGTGAATGTGACCTTGTTTGGAAATAGGGTCTTTGAAGATGTTATCAGTTAAATTAACATGAGGTCATGGAGGAGGAAGACAGCCATGTGATAATGGAGGCAGAGGTTGGGGGGATATATCTACAAGCCACCAGCCACTCCTTGGAAGGAAGGTTGGACAATCTACTTCTGTAGTGATACTGACTCAGAAACCCAAGGAGGGGTCACTATGAGTTGGGTCCAACTCCACGGCACATAACAACAACAACAACAACAACAACAACAACAACAAGGATTGCCAAGGATTGCCAGGAACCACCCAAAGCTAAGAAGAAGCATGGAAGGATATTTCTCCAGAGTCTTCAAGAGAGCATGGTCCTGTCATTATCTTGGTTTTGGATTTCTAGCCTCCAGAATTGTGACAGAATATATTTCTATTGTTTTAAGCAGCCCAGTTTGCAGTATTTGTTGTGGCAGCCCTGGAAATCTAATACAATTTATTTTCACGTGCACATATGTCTAGTGAGGAAAGAATTTTATTTTACTTTGTGTCCTTTTATTTTGATTTTGGAGTCACTATCTCTCCTCCTTCCTTACATAGATATGTCTGCTTTTGTATCCTTCTTACCTAATGAAGGTCTTGCTCTCACCTTACCAAGTTGGTGTTTGACAAAGGAGGTCACAGACGTTCCCTTGCTCAGTTGCCTGGTGTGTTTTGGTCTCCAGTTCTGTGCCTTTTCCCTATTCTTCTTCCACCCCCCTCCACACTCCCTCCACTCCTTGTGATATCTCCTCCCTGCCACCCATTTGATCCAAGATCTCTGCATCCAGAGGCCTTACTCCGAACTAGACATTTTTTTTCTCTCTAAATTTTTATTGTGATTTGGGTCAAAGTTCACAGAGAAAATTCATTTTCCTTATAGCAGTTCATACACATTTTGTCTTGTGCCATTGACTGCAATTTTCCACAATGTAACAGCTCTCTTCCTACTTCCTCCCCATAGTTACCTCTTCCCTGTGTCCTTCCCTCCCATGCACTCCTGCCACCAAAGCTGTCTCTCTGTACAAACATTGTCCTTCTGTTCTTCCATGTTTGATCATTCCAGGGAATGTATCTACCTGATGCAAATGTTCACCCTCTCTATTGTTTGGCTGAAAGCCACAGGAATGAGTTCAATTCCAGACCTCAAGAGTGACTAGGGGCCATAGTCTCAGGGATCTCACCAGGCTCTATCAGACTAGCAAATCTGGTCTCCCCCATTCCCCCCATTTTTTTTTATGATTTTGAGTTTTGTTCCACTTTGTTCTCCCACTCTACCCAGCATCTCCTGCACCAATCCCCCTCTGAGTGGTTGACAGTGGTAGCTGAGTACCATCTACTTCTTCTGGTCTTCTGGTCATATCAGCTGAGGATTGCATGGTCTACTAGTCTCTTGGAGTAATTGTTTCTGTGCATCTTTGGTTTTCTTCATTCTTTCTTTGCTCTGGATAAGAAGGGACCCATCATTGCATCTAGATGGCTGCTTGTAAGCTTTTAAGATGGCGATTTTAAAAAGAAAAGTGAAAGAAATTCTTTATTTTGAGATAAAATAAGATTTTATACATAATTGTAAGAGAGATCTAGTGTACCCTTTATCCAGTTTTCCTAGCAGTAACATCTTGCAAAACTGTGGTACAATGTCATGAACATGAATATTGACATTAATAGCATTAAGACACAGAACATTTCCTTCCATCCCCACAAGGATCCTCTGTTTGCCCTTTATATAGCCACACCCACTTCCCTCCTACTCTCATCTCCTCCTTTACAAGTATAGCTGTTAAGTGTCTGTGGTAGTTAAGGTTATGTGTCAACTTGGCTGGACCTGATTGTGAGTGATTGGACAGCTAGATACAGTGATTCCCCAATATGAGACTGGTAATCAACTCCATGGTAGATTCTGCTGTGAGCAGCTGAGTAGCTGCCTTAGGGATGTGGTCTGCTTATAGTATATAAGAAGATGTTTTGAGAAAGATCTCTGAGATTTTTGGCATGCTTGGACCCTGCATGTAGCCGAATCTTCATTCAGCAGCCTGCCATGTTGCCTGCAGAACTTGAAACTGTTTCTTGACTGACTTGAACTAGTGGCCTTCCACGTTGCTTAATAATCTTGGGACTGTGCTATTTTACTTGTTGACCTTGGGTTTGTCAGCCTCAGCAGCCAGCAGCTGCCTGAGTTAAGAGAAGCCTGCAGGTTCAGTGGGCTGGGAGCAAGAGGCAGAGCTGAAGCCCAAGGTCAAGGGGCCTTCACCCAGTGCCTAGAGCTCACAATTTTAACTCAGACTTCTAGCCTCTTTAACTGTAAGAGAATTAATCCATTTGTTAAAGACATCCACCTGTGGCATTTCTGTTAAAGCGGCACAAAAGAACCAAAACAGTGTCCTCAAGTTGGCTGCAGCTTATAGCTATCTCAGGTATAATGGAACAAAATATTTCCCAGTCGTGATCCATCCTCACAGTAGTAGGTATGTTTGAGCCCATTGTTGTAGCCACTGTGTTAATCCATCTTGTTGAGGTTCTTCTTCTGACCCTCTATTTTCCAAGCATAATATCCTTCTCCAGGGACTGGTCCTTCCTGATAACATATCCAAGGTATGTAAGACTGAGCAAGGCCTCATTCTCATTTCTAAGGAGTATTCTGGCTGTACTTCCTCCAAGACAAACTTGTTCGTTCTTCTGGCAGTCCAGAGTATATTCAGTATTCTTTGCCAATAGCATAATTCAAGTGCATCAATTCTTCTTTGGCCTTTCTTATTCATTGTCTAGCTTTCGCATACATATGAGGTGATTGAAGATATCCTTGGCTTGGGTGAGGTCCTCCTTTGTCATCAAAGTGACATCTTTGCCTTTTAAGGTTTTAAAGATGGCTTTTCCAGCAGATTTGCCCAAAGCAATACCTCATTTAATTTCCATAGGCATTGATTGTTGATCCAAGTAAAATGAAACCCTTGACAACTTCAATTTTTTCTTTGTTTATCATTTATTTATACCTAGTAACCACTGATATGTTCTCCAATCCTATAATCTTGCCATTTCATAATGTTAAAGAAATGCAATCATACAGTATGTAACTGCCCAGGATGGATTTTTCAGCATAATTCTCTGGAGATCAGTCTAGGTTGTTGTGGGTATCATAGTTCATTTCTTTTTATTGTTGAGTAGGATTCCATGTATTGATGGACCACAATTTGTTTAACCATTCATTCTTTGGAAGACATCTGAGCTATCTCCAGTTTTTGGACAATTATGAATAAAGCACCTTTAAACATTCATGCACAGGTTTTTGTATGAACTTAAATTTTCATTTCTCTGGAATGAATGAAGGGGAGGGCAATCGCTATGTCATATAATAGTTTCTTATTTAATTTTGTAAGAACGTGCCAAGCTGTTTTCCAGACTGGCTGTATGTATCATTACAACCTCACCAGCAATGTGGGATTGATTCAGTTCTTCCACAACCTCATCAACATTTGTGTGTCATAATTTTAATTTAGCCATTCTGATGGTGTGTTATGGTATCTCACTATGGTTTTAATTTGCATTTCCCTGATGGCTAACGATATTGAACATCCCTTCATATGCTCATTTCCCAGCTGTGTATCTTCTTTGGTGAAAAGAAGTATCTGTTCATATCTTCTTACCATGTTTTAATTGGATTTTTTTTACTGTTGAGTTTTGAGAGTTCTTTATACATTCTAGATATTAGTCTTTTGTTGAGTATGTGATTTGCAGATATTGTGTCCCAGTATGTAGCTTGCCTTTTCATTTCCTTAACAGGGATCTTTCTGAAAGCCAAAGTTTTTCAACCATATGCGTATATATATACATGTATATATTAAGGAGCTCTGGTGGCATAGTGCCTAAGGCATTTGACTGCTAACCAGAAGGCAGTTCAAACCCACCAGCCACTCCTTGGAAGTAAGACTGTGCAATCTACTTCCATAGAGATACCATGTCTGGAACTTAAGGAGGGGTTGCTATGAGCCGGAACCAACTCAACAACAGTGAGTTTTTATATTTATTTATTATATTGTGGTGAAAATATATACACCAAAACATTCAAAAGCACAACACAAAGCTTTTAACTGTGATGAAGACTAATTTCTCAATTATAGATTGTGCTTTTCATGTCAAGTCTAAGAATTCTTTACCTGCCCTAGATACCAAAGTTGCCATGTTTTCTTTTCTAAAAGTTTTATCATTTTATGCTAAATTTATTATTTATTTTGAGTTAATTTTGTAAGGTGTGAGACTTACTTAGGTCAAGGTTTTTTTTTTTTTTTTTTTTTGCCTATGAATTTCCACCTCTTCACCATTTGTTGAAAAGGCTATCCTTCCTCCATTGAATTGCTTTTATACCTATGTAAAAAAATTGGTTGTTCTATCAGTGTGGGTATATTTCTAGATTCTATATTTTGTGCTGTTGACCTATGCAGAAATCCCTCTGCGAATACCACACAATCTTGATTCATGTATCCATATAATGGATGTGGGCTCTCCCCCACCCATATATGTATCCATATAATGGATGTGGGTGTGGTCTCTCCCCCACCCAAGTGTTTCTTAAGTTTTCTCAATTTTATTATCATTCCAAGAAACATCTAATATAATAAGTATTGAAAGCAGGTAGAGTGATTCCTCCCACTTTATCTTCTTTTTCAAAATAGTTTTAACTCTTCTACTTCCTTTACATTCCCATATAAATTTTAGAGTAATCTTGTATGTATCTATGAAAAATATTGCTGGGATTTTGATATAAACTGCTAAAGTTGTATATCAATTTGGGGAGAATTGACACCTTTACTATGTTTAATCTTCTAATCCATGAATATGGTATGTCTCTCCATTTTTTTAGATCTTTGATTTCTTTCATCAGAATTTTTGTAGTTTTCAGTATGTAAGTCCTGTACATGTTTTGTTAAATTTACATCTAACTATTCAATTTTGTTTGAACAACTATAAATTGTATTGTATTTTTAATTTAAGTGTCCATATGTTCATTGCATACAGAAATAAAATTGATTTGTGTATGTTTATTTTCTATTTTGCAACCTTGCTGGACTAACTTATTAGTTTTAACAGTGTTTTTTATGTAAATTCCTTGGGATTTTGTACTTAGATAATCATGTCAATTGCAAATAAGGACAGTTTTATGTCTTTCTTTCCTGTCTGTATGTCTTTTATTTCCTTTTCTTGCCACATATTTTACTCACTATGTTGAATGAGAATAGTGAGAGTGGACATTTTTCCCTAGTTCCTGATCATAGGGGAAAAGCAGTCAGTCTTTCACCACTAATACTGTTAAGTATAGGCTATTTTAGATGTTCTTTGTCAAACTGAGGAACTTAAGGTTCCCCTTTATTTCTAATTTCCTGAGAGGAGGGTTTTTTTTTTTTTTTTTGGTGCTGTCTTTGTCTGGTTTTGGTATCAGGGTAATACTACCTTCATAAAATGAATTGGAGAATGTTCCTCTTCCATTTTTTTTGATGTGAAGAATTGGTATTATTATTATTATTTAATCATTTGGTAGAATTCTTAAGTGAAACCACGTGGCTTGGAGATTTTTGGGGGAGACTTTTTAAAGTATGAAATTAATTTCCTTAATAGTCACAGGATTTAATAAAATTACCTATTTTATACTAGGTGAGGAGTCCTGGTGGCACAGTGGTTAAGAATTAAGCACGAGGTTGCTAATAAAAATGTCAGTGATGACCTATTACCCACTTCACAGGAGATATGTCAGTCTACTTCTATAAAGATTAAACCAAAAAACCAAACTCACTGCTGTCAAGTCATTTCCAACTCATAACAACCCCTTGTTGGGTTTCCAAGGTTGTATCTCTATGGAAGTAGATTGCCCAGTCTTCCTTCCAAGGAGTAGCTGGGGGGTTTGAACCACCAGCCTCCTAGTTAGCAGTCAAATGCCTTAGGCACTATGCTACCTGAACTCCTAAAATCCTATGAGGGCAGTCCTACTCTGCCCTGTAGGGTGATAATGAGTCAGAATCAACTTGACGGCAATTTATTTATTTGTTTTGCCATACTTTGTGTTTTTTGAAGAATTGGTCCATATCATCTAAGTTTTCACATTTATATGTCTAGAGTTATTTGTAGTGTTCACTTATTTATCATTTGGAAATTTGAAGGACCTATAGTGATATCCCTTGCTCCATACATGATATTGGTAATTTGTGTGTGTTATTTTTCCTTTGTTCAAAAAGCTCTGGTACTATGGTGGTTAAGACATTTGGCTGCTAACCAGAAGGCTGATGGTTCAAACCCATCAGCTGATCCATGGAAGAAAAATGACACAGTCTGCTTCCATAAAGATTTACAACCTTAGAAACCCAATGGGGGTCACTATGAGTTGGAATCAACTTGATGGCAGTGAGTGTTTTTTTGGTTTTGTTTTTTGTTTTTTCCTTTTTTCTAGTGTTTCTAAAAGGAGTTCTGCTGGTATAGTGGGTAAGGCATTTAGCTGCTAACCAGAAGGTCAGTGGTTCAAACCCACCAGCTGCTCCATAGAAGGAAGAGGAGGCAATCTACTACCATAAATATTTATAGCCCTGGAAAGTCAATACGGGTTGCTATGAGTCAGAATCAATGCAGGGCAGCGGGTATGGTCTCTCCCCCCACCAAGTGTTTCTAAAGTTTTCTCAATTTTATTATCATTCCCAAGAAACATCTCTGTGTTTCATTAGTTTTCTCTACTGTTCTTCAGTTTTCAATTTTTCTGATTTCTGCTCTTAGCTTTATTATTATTATTATTATTATTATGCTTTCTTTGGGTTTATTTTGTCATTTTTCTATGTTCTTGAGGTGGGAGTCTAAATAATTTATTTGAGACTTTTCCTATTTTTAATATATTCATTTAGTGCTATAAATCTGTCTTTCATCATTATTTTAGCTGGGTCCCATGAATTTTGATATGTTTTGTTTTGTAATTCATCCTGTTCAATGCATTTAACTTGAGACTTCCTCTTTGACTGATGGATTACATGTAGTCCCTGACTTACAACAGAAATCCATTTCAGTGACTCCATGATAAGTCAGTTTTGATGTCAGTCAGATGTCTCTTTTTTCATTTTTTAGTTTTCATTATTGCCTGCTATACAGAGTGTTTGGAACAGTAAATCACAACACTGAATATCTGTGAGTGAACATCTGAGAATAACATCAGCAAATTATATGCCGTAGCATTGTATGTGGTACACATAACTAATGATAAGATGTGCAAAAAAAAAAAAAAAAAATTGATGGCTGTTAGTGCTGTTCATCATAACTTGAATATGTTGTAAGTTGAGGGCCACCTGTTTTAAAAATGGGTTGTTTAGTTTCCAAGTGTTTGGATATATTCCTGTTATTTTTCCATTATAGGATTATAGTTTGAGTCCACTGGGATTGGAGAACACATCCTGCGTGAGTTCAATACTTTTTAATTCATTGAGGTTTATTTTATGGCTCAGGATGTATTCTACCTTGGTATGTGTTCTATCGGCTCTTGAAAAGAATGTGTATTCTGTTGTTGTTGGGTGAAGTATTCTATAAATGTCAATTAGACATTGGTATTGTTGTGTTCTTCTATATTTTTACCAATTGTCTGTCTAGTTGTTCTAGAAATTGTTGAGAGAGACATACCAAAGTCTCCAACTATAAATGTGAATTGATCTATTTCTCCTTTCAGTTCTATTAGTTTTTGCTTCACATATTTTACAGCTCTGTTGTTTGGTACACATGAATGCAGGATTGTGATGCTTTCTTGGTATACTGACCTTTCCATCATTATATAATGTCCCTTTATGTCTCTGTTAAATTTCTTTGCTCCAAAGTCTATATTATCTAATATTAATACACACTTGCTTTATTTTGATTAATGCTTGAATGATACATCATTTTCCATCCTTTTACTTCCAAACTGCCTATATCCTTATATTTGAAGTGAATTTTTTTTTTTGTAGACAGCATGTACTTGGGTTTTGTGGTAGCACAGTGCCTAAAACATCTGACTGCTAACCAGAAGGTTGGTGGTTCAAACCCACCAGTCACTCCATGGAAGCAAGACTGGGCAATCTACTTCTGTAAATATTTACTGCCTCAGAAACCCAATAGAGGTTGCTATGAGTTGAAATAGACTTGGTGGCAGTGGGTTTTGTTTTGTTTTTCGGCCAACCTCTGTCTTTTAATTGGTGCAATAAAACCATTTATATTTAATGCAATTATTGAAATGTTAGGACTTAAGTATGCATTTCATGTGTTGTTTATTCTGTGTTCTCTTTGTTTTTAATTTCCCTGCTTTCTTTATCCTGCATTCCTGGTGGTCACTTAAACATATTTTAGAATTCCATTTAGATTAACCTATACTGTTTTTGAGTTATCTTTTTGTATAGCTTTTTTAGTGACTGCTCTAGGTATTAAATTATATTTACACATATATCACAGTCTATGTACGAGTGTCATCATTTTACCAGTTTGAGTGAAATTAGAAATCTTACCTAGGTTTACCTTCTTTCATTTATAGTATTATCATCTTTGTAATTTACATATATTTAGAACCACATCAGACAGTATTATAATTTTTGCTCTAATTGTCAAACATAATCTAGAAAACTCAGAGAAGGAAAGTCTATTTTATTTACCTATATTTTTACTTACTGTGTTCTTTCTTACTTGTTGATGTTCAAATATTTCTTCTTTTATTGTTTCTTTCTGTTTAGAGAACTTCCTTTTAGCCGTTCTCTTAGGATAGGTCTTCTGGAAAAAAACAAGACCAAAAAACTTATTTTTCCTTAATATGAGAATGTCTTGATTTCCCCTTCATTCCTGGATATTTTTGCTGGATATAGAATTCTGGGCTGACAGTTTTTTTCAGAAAATGAAAAAAAAAAAAAAAGTGCCAATTTACTTCTGGCCTTTGGTTTCTGGTTAAAAAAAAAAAAAAAAAATCTGTTATGCTTCAAAAAGTTTTTCTCCTACAGGAAAAGTATAGTTTCTCTCTCACTGCTTTCAAGAATTTTTCTTTGTCTTTAGTCTTCAGAATTTGACTATTACATGTTTTCATGTGGATTTATTTGGGTTTATCTTATTTGAGATTTGCTCAGCTTCTTGAATCTGTAGGTCTATGTCTTTTGCCACATTTGGGAAGTTTTCAGCCATTATATTTTCATTATTATATATTAGCTCCTTTTCTCCTCTCCTTTTGGGATGCTGATGACACAAACATTAGTTGTTTTGTTACAGTCCCATGGGTCCTTCAGGCTGTTCATTCTCCACCTCCCGGTTTATTTTCTCTCCGTTGTTCGTGTATGTTGGGTAATTTCTATTCATTTTCCAGTTCACTTATTCTTTCCTGTGCCCCTTTTATTCTGTTGAACTCACCACTGATTTTCTTTTTTTGGTTGTTGCATTTTTCAGTTCTAAAATTCAGTTTTTTGTTTTCTATATCTTCTATTTCTTTGCTGAGACTTTCTATTTTTTTCACTTGTTTCAAGTGTGTTCATATGTAGCATTCTTCTCTGAGATGTTGCATCTGTTGATTGTCTTTTTTTCATTCAGGTTGAGATTTTCCTTGTTCTTAGTATGAGGAATAATTTTTTTTTATCAAAAAAAAGTTATTTTAGGTATTATGAGAGTCTAGATCTTGTTTCAACCTTTTGTTTTAATTGGCTTATTCTGATATTACTCTGGCAGGGGGAGAAAGGAAGGGCAATGCCTTGTTATTTCCAAGTGAAGACAGACATCCAGGATTCCCGCTCAGCCCTGATCAACACTCAAGGCAGGGATGCCTCATTACTACTGGGTGGGATTTAGAGTTCCACCTCTTCACTTGGCTTCCACTGATGCCATGGAAGGGGGGGGGGCTGTCTTGGTTTTCTGGGACTTCTATAAAACAAACACCACAAGTGAATGTCTTTAAAGAAGAGAAATTTATTTTCTCAAAGTTTAGGAGACCTGAAATTCAAATATAGGGCACTGACAGGCAAGACTTTCTCTCTGTCAGCTCTAGAGGAAGAATCTGTCTCTTTCAGCATCTTCAGTCCTGATGTTCTTTGGTTCCTTGGCAATCCTCATGGGGATCTATCTTCTCTTCCATTTGTACTTTCTTCTATGTCTCATCTGCTTTTTTTTTTTTTTTTTTTTAATAACTCTGACGTGATTATATTTAAGACAACGGTACACTGATATGGCCTCATTAACTTAACAAAGAAAGCCGTAGTCACAAAAGGGATTATTTCCATGGGTCTGAGTTAAGAATTCCAACTCATATTTTATGGGGACACAATTTAATCCATAACAGGGATCATTCTCTTTCTGGCAGAATGGGGCATCCTCTCTCACCACCCTAGCAAGGTATGTGTGGAAGGAGCCCCTCATTACTTCCTGGTGGGGACTGGAGTTCAGACTCCCTATTTAGCCTTCTCTGACACCACTTTGGCTGCAGGGAAGCATGCAATGACTCATTAAAGCCTGGTAAGGGTGGAAATCTAAGCTTCTAAGCTTCCCACTGATTCTTTGCTGACATGGATGATTGGGGAACCATATATATATATATTTTTGTGGGTGTGTGGTATGTGTTGTTGTTGTTGATAGGTGCTGTCAAGTCAGTTTTGACTCACAGAGACACTATGTACAACAGAACAAAACACTGCCTAGTCCTGCACCATCCTCACAATCATTGCTATGTGTGTGCCCATTGTTGCAGCCACTGTGTCAATCCATCCTGTTGAGGAATTTCCTTTTTTGCTGACCCTCTATTTCACCAAGCATGATTTCCTTCTCCAGGGACTGGTCTCTTCTGATAATGTGACCAATGTATGAGAGGTGAAGTCTCACTATCCTTGCTTTTAAGGAGGATTCTGGCTGCACTTCTTCTAGGATAGAGTTGTTCATTCTTCTGGCAGTCCATAGTATACTCAATATTCTTCCCCAACCCTATAATTCAAAGGCATCAATTCTTTAACAGTCTTCCTTATTCACTGTTCAGCTTTCACATGCATATGAGGTTACCAAAAATGCCACAGTGTGGGTCAGGTGCACCTCAGTCTTCAAAGTAACATCTTTGCTCTTTATCATTTTAAAGAGGTCCTTTGCAACAGATTTGCCTAATGTAATACATTGTTTGATTTCTTGACTGCTGCTTTCATGAGCATTGGTTGTGGATCCAAGCAAAATGAAATACTTGACAGTTTCATCTTTTCTCCGTTTCCCATGATGTTGCCTAAAGGTCCAGTTGTGAGGATTTTTATTTTCTTTATGTTGAAGTGTAATCCATACTGAAGGCCTTTGATCTCCATCAAGTCCTCATTAATTTCAGCAATTAAGGTTGTGTCATCTGCATATCACAGGTTGTTAATGAGTCTCTCTCCAATCCTGATGTGAATTATTTTTCATATGGTCCATCCAGCTTCTTGGATTATTTGCTTAGCATACAGATTGAATCAGAATGGTGAAGGGATACAACCCTTACCCACACATTTCCTGATTTTAAACCATGTAGTAACCTCCTGTTCTGTTTGAACAATTGCCTCTTGGTATGTACAGGTTCCTCGTGAGCACAAGTATGTATTCTGGAATTCCCATTCTTCACAATGTTATCCATAATTTGTTATGATCCACACAATTGAACTCATTTGAATAGTCAATAAAACACAGGTAAACATCTTTCTGGTATTCTCTGCTTTCAGCCAAGACCCATCTAAAATCAGCAATGATATCCCTCATTCAACTTCCTCTTCTGAATCCAGTTTGAATTTCTGGAAGTTCCCTGTCTATGTACTGATGTGATCATTTTTGAATTATTTTCAGCAAAATTTTATTTGCATGTGATATTAATGGTATTTGATAATTTCTGCATTCTGTTGGATCACCGTTCTTTGGAATGGGTGCAGATATGGATCTCTTCTAATTGGTTTGCCAGATAGCTGTCTTCCAAATTTCTTGGCATAAACAAGTGAACACTTCTGCATTGCTTCCACTGTTGCTGCTATTTATTGAAATGGTGAAAATCTGGTGGTAATGGAGCAATTACTGTTGTTTCTTTCTTTGATCTTTGCTAGAGAGAACAAGCTTTTATGGAGGCATTGTTTTTGTCTGTACCTATTGATGTTTCTGAGTTGCCAGCTTACATAGCTCCAAGTCTGGGATAATGAGGCAAAAAGAAAACCAAGGGAACTCATCACTGTGTCATTCCTCAGGTCTCAAGGTCTCTAGCATTCTTCTTTCTCCTTCCCACTTTTCAGAGTTTTATATTTATTTTACATATAATATCTGGAGTTTTCAATTGTATTTCACGGGAAGAATAGGAAAAAATACACCCACTTGATTGTTTCAGAAGCATGTCCTATGATTTTTAATATATTGAATTTGGGCTTCATAATTGGGATCATAATTTGTTATGATCCACACAATTGAACTCATTTGAATAGTCAATAACACACAGGTAAACATCTTTCTGGTATTCTTTCCCCTCTCCCTTGAAATAGCTTGGCCTATTTATTCAACAAGTATTTGACACTGGTGGGAGACTGAAAAGTGTACACAGTCAGAAGCCAGGAAACCTGTGTCTTTTGCCTGGGTGCTGTACCCCTAGGCAAGTTATAAACTCCATGTAACCTCCATTTCCTTATTTCTATGGATCAGGAGAGTTTATTGAGATAATTTCTGATTTTAATTTTCCTTACTCTAATTATTTCCCCCTCCTCTGCCTTAAAACATAGCCAACTCTTTTTCCTTTTCTTTCAAGTGGAGTTGTTTTTTTCATTTTCTTGAGTACCTTTGACTTACAGAAGATTCCACACATAAACACAGGAAAATAACCAGATTTTTGCTTTCAAGTCTGGACATCTTGAGGGGACTGTCCTAGGTCTTCATGGAGGGAAAGGGATACAGAGCTGGGGTTCTGGAGGTTGGGGAAAAGAGGCTCAGGAATATTTCCCCAGAGTCTGGGAGAGTTGATGTGAAAACCATAAGTTTTTCTCTGCTGTGAACTTTCAGATGTGAAGAGAAATGGGGCTACTGTAACAAAGTACCACAACCTGGGTGGCTTATAAGAACAGAAAATTGTCTCACAGTTCTGGGGGCTATGAGTCTGAAATTAAGGTGTTGACCATGTAAGTTCCTTCTGAGGGCTCTGTTCCATGCCTCTCTCCTAGTGTCTTATGGCAACTGGCAATTCTTGGTGTTCTTTGGCTTGTAGATGCATCGCTCCTATCTTTGCCTCCATCTCCACACGGTCATCTCTCTGTGTCATTGTGTGTCTCTCTGCTTATCTTCTTTTTTGTAAGGTCACTACTTAGATAGAATTAGGACTCATCCTACTCCAGCATGAGTTCATATTAACTTAACAAATAGTATATTTAAAGATCCTATTTCCAACCAAAGCTACATTCCCCAGGTACCAGGGGTATAACATCAACATATATTTTAGAGGACAAAATTCGATCTATAACATGGGTTCATAGATTCTGGGAATTCTCAGGAGGTAAGAGGACTTCTACTAAGGGGTCAGTATGCCAGGAGCTCTGGTGGCATAGTGCCTAAGGCACTTGACTGCTAACCATAAGGCTGGCAGTTCAAACCCACCGCCACTCCTTGGAAGGAAGGTTGGGCAACCTACTTCCATAGTGATACTGCCTCAGAAATCCAAGGAGGGTCGCTATGAGTCAGGCCTGACTCAATGGCATGTAACAACAACAACAACTTCATGCTGAGTACACCAATGACTTGTGCTGTGGTCTTTGGAGCCATAGAGAGTCAGATTTGTGACCACCTGGGCAAGGCAAGGAGAAATTGCCTTCAGAGGACTAACTAACCAGTTGCTATTGAGTCAATCCTGACTCATGGTGACCCCATGTGTGTTACAGTAAAGCTGTCCTCCATGGGTTTTTTAATTACTGATTTTTCAGAAGTAGAACACCAAGCCTTTCTTCCAAAGTGACTCTGAGTGGGCTACAACCTCCAATATTTTGTTTGGCAAGCCTGTTAGCCATTTGCACCACCCAGGGACTCATGGAGGGACTAGAGCATTACCTGATAGAAAAAAACAAAAGAAATGTGGCTTGCCCAGCACCTGGTTCTAAGGACTAACATTCATGCATCAGTAATGACAGCTTCCTTCCTATTCTGCAGGATGGACAAATATAATAATGCCCATTTCCAACTGATTAATCGTTGTTCAAATACAACTAATAATTTTGGTTGAGCACCTAATCTGGCTGGAATGATGCTCATGCTATGCTGGAGGCAAAGAAGTAGAGAGATGTGAGGATTTATCATCTCTTTTGGGAGATAAAGCAGGTATGAAGGGGAAGCAGAAGATTAGACAACACAGGGTCACAAGACCTCAGGTACCTTGTAAGGATTTTCTTGTCAACTGGTGTTGGGCCCCTGACTTTAGACTCTTCTGTCAGATTATTTATCCTAGTTGGGATTTTTTAGACTGCAAGTGACTATAATATAATTCATGCTAACTCAAGGTCAGAGGGGGAGTACTGGATTATGTAACAAAAACCCAAAACCAAACCCATTGCCATTGAGTTGATTTCATTCATAGGGACTCCATGTGTATTAGAGTAGAACTGCACCCCATAAGGTTTTCTCTGCTGTGAACTTTCAGAAGCAGAGAAGAAGGCTTTTCTTCTGAGGCATCTCTGGGTGGTG
This sequence comes from Orycteropus afer afer, assembly GCF_000298275.1. NCBI lineage: Eukaryota > Metazoa > Chordata > Mammalia > Tubulidentata > Orycteropodidae > Orycteropus > Orycteropus afer. Next base: position 4,671,131 of record NW_006921766.1, on the reverse strand, counting down.
GTGGTAGTGGGGGTGTTGTATAGCCAGGCTGTCAGTTGGTAGGCAGTGTGCCAACAGGGGATGATAATAATAATAGCCATGACCAACACTTATCAAATGCACACTATGACCAGGTATTTTTCTAAGTACTCTCAAATATGGACTAATTTGACACTCAGAACAATCTTATGAGGGATGCAATCATCATTCTGCTTTATAGCTAAGATTGCAAGGCCCTGAGAGGTGCAGGCTTGCTCAAGGAGCTTGAGCTGGTAAGGGGCAATGCTAAGTCCAGACCATACAGACCACGTCATCATCAGGCTGCCCAGCCTCTTGGGAAGAGCCAGTGAAAGTTGGCAAATTTAAAGTCAGGAAGGCTGGATGTAGGAGTTCAGGCAATGAAAGGGCTCCATCACTGTCTCCAACTCTCATTTCTCATTCTCAGCTGGGCACTTGTCTAATGGCAAGAAAAACACTCACTGTATGGCTTGTAAACCTTGTATGTGAAAGATACCTCTTCCATCCCTGGATCCAGGCACAGGGAATTCTTGGGGCCCAACTGAATCCATAAGTCCTTTCCAGGACCAACAACAGTGGCGAGAAGGATGGAGTATTCTAGTTGGTTCTGGTGGGGGATGGAGCCCTGTGGTTGATCCTGTGCAGCTGGTGGTGGGAAGCTCTTCAGAGGAAGTTGGGTGCTCCATGGCCCATGCATTACCACTCATCCCCTAAATGGGACCTTTTGTGGGGGTGTCAGGATATTCAATTTTGTGTGGGAAGGAAGCTTCCAGTAATTTTCCAGTGTCTGTCTTTTAGACTTCTGTCCAAATCTTCACTGTCGAAGTCCATCCATTGTCGGATGTGAATTTATTCTTTCTTTACTCGAGGGGACTATTTCTTAGATCTTTCCCAGCTATTCTTTGTTGTATGTTAGTGGATGGAAGCAGAAAACAATCTGTTTGTAATAATGTACTTTATGAAAGATTTTCTTGCATTTCTCTTCTCTTGAAAATGTCCCTCACTGATCTCATTTTCCCATCTTCCTTCTGGGCATGTCCCCTTTTCCCTATCTCATGGCTCCTCCTTTGTTCTAAACTCCTGACAGGGATGTGGGTACTGAGGAGGACTAAAGGCAGCCCTGTTGTCCACTTCTCCAAGGTTCCTCTCTGGAGCCACACCAGCTTGAGAGGATGTAGTGGTGGCAAATCTGTATGTTGGAGGCAGAATACCATTTAAGTCAAGAGGGTTGGTAAAGCTGATCGAGAGGATCAAAGAAATCTGTTTCTTTAAATTATGCAAGTAACAGAGTTTCCATTTGATGTGCTCCCAACTTTCACTGTATGACACAACTTGGCTCTGTGCCCCTTTCCCATTAAAGGCTAAGGCATATTTTCCTCTGCATGCATTCTTACCTTTTTATGATTCTTTCTTTCTCTCCTTCTCTCCTCCTTTTTCTGTTTCATTCTCTCTTGGAAAAAATCCTTCCTTTCTTTCTTCTCTTTTCCCTCCCATCCTCCCTTCTTCTCTCTTCCTGTCTTTCTCTCTTTGTTTTCTAATGGAAGCCATGGCTTTTATGTGAACAGAGATAGAACAGAGCTAGTGGCCCTTAGTTTTCTGCTAGTACAACATGAAAGGTTCAGGGAAGACACTAACAAGGGCAGGGGCCAGACTGACCAGCAGACCTGGCCCAGGGCAATTTACCAATAAGGCTGCCTTCAGTAATGAGTACCTGCTGTTTGTAGCCTGTTTCCTTAGGCTCTGGGGATACAACAGGCATTGGATTCATCCTTGCCTCACTCCCCTCTCCTGGAGCCCCTGTCATATCTCTCACCCACTGCCAGACAGGGAGATGGGACAACCCCTCTTTTCCATCAGCTATAACAGCACCATATTCTACTCTTATGTGGCTGGAAATTTTTATCTTCTGAGTCAGAGCTTTGGGTTGTAAAAATCCAACAAACAAACACATCACCTTACTGATCCCCCCCCCCCAACCAGTTTGGTTGAGATTTCATGAGAAGAGATACCATAAACTCTAATATTGCCACTGGGTAGCCTTGAGCATGCAGGGGAGAGAGCTGGGGGAGAAGGGCAGAGATGCCAGCCTTCTCTTTAGTTTTCTTTCATGAAATAGAGACTTCTCCAATGAGTGAGCTTTTCCCTTGGCCACTTTGTGAGCCACAGGGAACTTGACGATGAGGACAGCAGGCCAAAAATATTCTCACACTGGGAGGCTGTATGCACACAGCCTGGGCAATGGAGCCAGAGGGAGGTAGGGTATACTCTTGGCTCATCAAGGTGATAGCTGAATGAGTTTGGACAAAACTTTCCCCTAGATACTGTTCCTGGTGCTGGGGATCTGTCTTTGGATAACCACTCCTGCCTGCATGGAGCTCCATTCTACAGAAGCTTGATGGGCAGTGAGAATAATAAACAGTACTTTATGTGATGTTCAGACTACAAGAGAACCTAGTGTTGAGGACAAGGTGGTTTGAGGGGCTATAACTGCAGACTGCAGAGATCAGGTCCCTAGGGACAGTTGAAAGACTGGTCTCCCAAAAGGCAGGAGCATCCTAAAGGCTTGGCAACTTGTGTTCCATGTTTGCTTCAAACATGCTGGTGTTTGTGAGGATGGTGCAGAATCTGTCACCATTTCCTTCTGTTGTACATGAGGTTGCCATAGTTGGAGTCACCTTGACAGTAGCTAGCAACAGCATTCAGTGTGTACCAAAGTTTTCAGTGGAGACCAGGAACACATGATCTTTAGCCAGGCGAGGGAATAAAATGATCAGTCAGTGCCCATACTGGGAGGATAGAGTGACTCAAGAATAAACTCAACAGAGAGAAATATGAAGCCTGAACCAAGGTTCTGAAATATCAGCAGAATATGTACGTGATAGGGAGGCCAGGCAGAGTTGTAGTTCTCTTACAAAGACCTAGATTTTTAATTAACTGAAATGTCAGTATGTTATCAGGGTGTGCTGCTACAAGAAAACCAAAGACCAGCTTGAGCTGCACTAACAGAAGCAGGGTGATTAAAATGAGGTAGCTTATTATCCCACCCTGCTCTGCCCTGATCAGACATATATTGAGTAGGTGTTCAGCTTTGGACCCCAAATTGTACAAGGGATACTGAGAAACTAGAATTCCTCAGAGAAGGGTAAGCAGGATAGAGGGGCATCTTCTAGGAAGGATGGAGGGACAGGGGATATTTGACTTAGGGAAGAGAGACCTGGAGAGGAACATGGTCACTTTATGAATAGCTGAAGGTATATCATGCAGAAGAGAAGCAAATGATTCTGTCATTCCAAAACACAGAACAGCCAGAGTAAAAGGAGTCTGATTAAGCACAGGGACAGCTTGCTATCAATTAGAAGTATTTGATGATGAGAGAAGTTGCCTATTGAAGAAAGGAGTGAGTGGCTTCCCACTGGAGATTCTGAAGCCTACCCTGGCCAACCACCTACCATTGATGTCTCAAAAAAAGAAACCAAACTCACTGCTGTCAAGTTGGATCCGACTTACAGCAACTCCTGCTTGGGTTTCTAAGGCGGTATCACTATGGAAGTAGATTGTCCAACCTTCCTTCCAAAGAACGGCTGGTGGCTTTGAACTGCCAGCCTTCTGGTTAGCATTCAAATGCCTTAGGCACTACACTACCAGAGCTCCCATTGATGTCTCAGCAGTAATTCTTATTGGGATGGAGGTCTGGATTAGACAGTCCTGTGATGAGTTCCTTTGAGGTTTGTGTGCTAAGAGCATGTCAAAATGGCCTTAGTGAAGCACCTATGTCCCAAACTTTCCTCCTGGTTCCATTTGGGCTAACCTTTCATTTGGTCTTTTTGATTCATTTTGCCCAGGCTGGGCCAGGCAGGGAGTCCCTTGGTGGCACAAATGGTTAAGTGCTCAGCTGCTAACTGAAAGATTGGTGGCTTGACTCTACCCAGAGGTATTCAGCAGAAAGGCCTGGTGATCTGCTTCCAAAAAGTCAGCCACTGAGAACTCTATGGAGCACAGTTCTACTCTAATACACATAGAGTCATCATGAGTTGGTGTCAACTCAGCTAGTTATTTTTTGTGTGTCCGTATATGTGTGTGTGTGTGTGTGTACCAGGCAGTGTTTGGCACACTCTTGGGCAGAATGGCAGGCTTCCAGCTGATAGGATGCAAGCCTGGGGCTACAGGGAGAGTCATGAAAGCAGAGCCATGGCCAGAGCAAGAGAACAAAGTCTGAGGTCATCTTTTAGGCTCTAGTCTGCCTGAAACCAGTGTACACTGAATGTGCTACCTAAGATAATACCTTCTAGTTGCAGTTAGTTCTGTCACCAGAAGAGTCCTGATACAAACTCCACAGATCTGTCCTATTCTAACATTCTTTTTTACCCTGATTGGACATGAGAGGGATAAAAACAGTAAGCACTTGCTTCATGCCAGTTGCCACGAACAGTGTTTTCTGTGGGTTATGCCATTTTATCTCCAACCACCCCACATGGTCATTATTATTGCCTCATTGTACTGATGTATCAGTGAGAAATCTTGCCGTGGCTGATATTAGAAAATCTGCAGCTCAAGCCACACCAGTTTATCATTGTGTTTCCTCTCTGATTTCATCCTCAAGCTCCACACAGGACCCGTGGCCACTTCCAGAAGACCAGAAGTATCACCTTCCATCTCCCATTCTTGGCCAACCATTGTGGTGAGGCCAGATAGGAGACATGGACTGGATGAAACCAGTTGGCCCACTCTTGAGCTGAAGGTTGGTCAATCCCGCACAAATTCCATGGCAGAAAGCTGGGATGGCAAGCTCCAGAAGGACACTCTGGACACATTCCTTGAAGGGAAGGGAATGGACACTGGGCAGAAAATAGATGCCCATGACAAGAGGCATAATGCCCTGTGTCTTCTCCTCCCTTATATCCATACTTCCTGTCTTGGTTTCCTAGAGCTGCTGTAACACAAATACCACAAGTAGGTGGCTTTAAAGAACAGCAATTTATTTTCTCACAGTTCTGGAAAAGTCCAAACCAGGATCTTGTCAATTCCAACCTTGTTGGTAGTCCTGGTTATCCCTTGCTTCCTTGGCTTTGTAGATGATTCTCACACAGCATCTGTCTCTGTGTCTATTCTATTCTATTTGTATCTCAAAAGTGATTAGATTTAGAATCTATCTTATTTGGGTATGATCTCATTACCATAACAAAGAAAACCCTATTTATAAACTGGATTACACCCACAGTTTGAAGAGTTAGGATTCCAACATATATATTTTTTGGGGACACAATTCAATACATAACACTCTTCCTGGAGGTAGTGGTGGGGTGGCAGGGCTGAGTACCAGTGCTGGCCCCCAGAGATGAGGCATCTTTTCCCTCTGCCTTTTGCCCTAAACCCTTCCCAGAGGTTTGTGGATTTGAATCCTCCTTGCAGAACATGTGGTCTTCGCTATTCCCTCTGTTCAGTACTTTCAAGGTTCTCTACAAGCCCCCTAGGCCAGGTCCCCCCAAAGGGGTTCCTGGAAGTACAGCGGTCTGATGTCCTTTCCACATCCAAGGATAAAACAGAGGTAACTCTTTGACTCTTTAAGTCAAAACTATTTCAGAAAACGTGTGGTGAGTTCCTCTTTAAACTCAAGATTATTTTAAACTTAAAATTAGTTTGAACTCAAAATGAGATCATATCTCATTTTCCTATTTTGAGTTGAAGAGGAGAATTCAGCTCTAGTCTTCAGGCTTATGGATGTTAAGTCCACCTGTCTGGTGTAAAAAGCCTAATGTAAGGAGGAGGAGAGAGGTTTCCCTCATCCGTAGTGTGGCAGGGACAGTGACTCAGGTGTGGTGGAGGTGGGAAGAAACACATTCCTGTCCATGGTTCCAAACCACTGAACACAAGCCTTGGAGTCTCAGACTGGAAGTCCAGAATGCCTATAACGATGGTTACCAGAAAACAACCCTTCTTATATATATAAAGGGCTTTAGCAGATGCCAGGTCATCTGATATTCCTGTCTGGAACAAAAAGAGAGGGTGCTTGAGGCTTCTTGCTTATACAGGTACAATGAACACAGGTGTTCTGGTTACCTAGCACTGCTCTGACAGGAATATACCACAAATGGGTTGCTTGAACAAACAGGAGTTTATTCTCTTACAGTTTGGAGATGTTAAGTCCTATTGCAAAGTGCCAGGCTCTAGGGGCTGGGTGAAAGTCCCTCAACCTTGGGATTCAGCTCTGCCTCTTGTCACTGAAGCTAGAGCCATCTCTTCACTCAGGCAGCTACTGGCTGCTGGGGCTAACAAGCCCGAAGTTAACAAATAAAATGGCACAGTCCCGATGTTACTAAACCACACAGCAGGCCATTAATTCAAGTCCATTGAAAGTCCCAAGGACGGCCAGTCAGGGAGTCTCTACTCCTGGCCAACGACTGAACAACGACTGAGCTACATGCAGAGTTCAAGTGTGCCATAAGCTAGAGACTATCCCCAAGGCTTCTCCTTATATACAGGAAGCAGACCATAGCCCTAAGGCAGCTACTCAGCTGCTCACTGTAGATCCCACCATGGAGTTGATTACCAGTCTCATCCCCGGGAATGCTACCACCAGCTGCCCAGCCACTCAACCAGGCCCAACCAAGTTGACACATAACCTTAACTACCACAACAGGTATGGGCTGAGTACTGTTCTGGGTACTGGTCCACGCACTAGAAACACCATGGTCTGCAAAAACGAGCCTTTCTTTTGGTGGCGGCTGGGCTGAGCACTTGCTTCATGCCAGGCACCATGAACAGTACTTTCTGTGGGTTATGCTGAGACTTGGCCATCTTTACCTAGCACCCCTTACTCCCCAGCACTTACCACTCTGGCGCTCACCAAATGTGGCACTATGAGAGCCTGCATAGCCTCAGTGAGGGTGGTCACCCTATATATTGCTCTGCCTCAGTTCATTTGGAGGGGTCTTCTCTTCTTTAGTCCTCTCAGCAGTAATGCCTCAAGAGCTCAACAACTAAAAAAGAAAAGAAAGAAAGCCCCTACCTCTCCCCTTTTCCCACCAGGACCCCAGTCTTGCTCCATCTGCACAGCCCTACGGACTTAGGGGCTGTGATCTCCGAACACTGGGCATGCAACGTACGTCAAGGCCTCCTGCAGGTTCGTCCAGGGTGCACTGACCAGCTCCCTCCAGTTTCTGACCAGTGGGGCCGCGGGGTTTTGGGTGAGCCACGGACAGGTGAGCTCCTGGTGGTTCCGCGAGCGGGCGGGGTGCCAGGCAGGAGCACAACAAGAGCACGCTCACCTGCCCGCGGCCCCGCCCCCCCAGCGCTGGCCAATCGCCCGCACCGGGCGGAGCTGGAGCCGGAGCCAGAGCCGGAGCCGGAGCCCGAGCACTTGCGGTTGCCCGCGCAGCAGCTCAGCCTGGAACGAGCGCAGCCTCGTCCCCGACGCCTCGTCCCCAGCGCCGCAGCCTCGTCCTCGCAGCCGCCGCCGCCGCCGCCGCCCCCGGGGCATGGCCTGTCTGATGGCCGCTTTCTCTGTCGGCACCGCCATGGTGAGTGCACGCATCCTGGGTCCCTGGGCTTAGTTTCTTGTCCGGGAGAGCAAGAAATACATTAAGACCCTCGCCCTGACCCCCTCCGCGCTCGCTCCGGGGCTCCTGTGAGCTCGTCCTCCGGCGATGACCCAGGTGCCCCGAGAGGCCCGGCTCTGATCAGCCTTGTTCTGGCCACCTGACATCTCAGGATGCTCCTGGACCGGTCGGGAACGGGAGGGGTGGGAGGCAGCCAGACGGAACCACAAGTGGACAGATGGCCTTGACCTCGTCTGCGTCCGGGGGGCGTGCAGCTTGGGGACCCGGAGCGCGCTGGGAGTGGCCGCAGGCTGGGCGGGAGGGAAGGAAGGTCTGCTATCTTTGCCCGCGGGTTCAAAGAGCTCGAGAAGCAGGGATTCCTCGCGTCACCCTCCAGAGTGCCGGGCAAGAGAACAAAAGAGGGAGATGATCCATGAGAGCTGGAGCCTGCCTTCCTTCAGCACTGTGGGGGACGGCGGGGACAGCTTCTCCTGGACCAAATGGAGGACAGGGCAGCGGAGTTGCCGAGGAGGCAGATGAAGGGCGAGAGGTGGGGGATGCCTTTCTGCACCCCGGAGAGAGACCGGTAGGGAACAGAGGCGGACACCTCACTTCTGAGGCTACCAGCTCTGGCGTGGACATCAAGGTGCCGGGCGAGTTCTTGCTAGACAATTACAGCAAACCGCTTTTCCAAGCGACGGGCAAGAGACACCTCTTGCATATTTGTAACATCTCCATAAACTTACATTAGAAAAGCAGAGACCAAAACTAACCATGTATGCTTTATTGTCAACACCACACCCACCCCACCCTACCTAAGGCCGTTCATTTCGATGCCTAGCACATCAACATTGCAGTTTGTTACTTATGGACTAAATTTCAGGTTATCTAAAGTATCCAAAGAAAGTATTCGGTATTCTTACTGGTATTATCCTATCTATCCATCTATCTTTCTATCTTTTTTTTAATTTACTATCCGGCCAGCTACTTCCTGTAGGCTGTGCGCCCTCAGTGTATAGCACGCACCAAATTTCCACGCTCCCTCCCCCCTTTATCTCATTTTTAGCATCCTGTATTTGAAGTCAGCTGGGCTCAGCAGGATTTGACCGACAGTTACCTCTTGGCTTGAGCTCGAGAAAAAAAAAAAGTAGCCGGGGTTCTGCGCATGCTCCGTTCTGACACCCGCATCCTATGATTCCAAACAGGTTACTGTAGAGCATACCGAGACTCGCCAGCTCATTATATAATGATTTTGTGTAAACTGATAGAATGGGGCCGGCAGAAACCTTAAGTCTGTTGATAGAGGAGGGGAAACCCAGGGGTGGGGGTGGGGCGGAACTTGCAGGCCAGCTCCTATCTCTGGGAGTACTCTACCTTCTATACTTGACTTACATATAAACCCACTGTCAAGAGTTGATTCCGACTCATAGCGACCCTATAGGAAAGAGTAAAGAACTGCCCCATAGGTTTTTCATGGCTTACGGAAGCAGACTGCCGCGTATAAGAGAGAATGAAAAACTTAAAAGCCAGTCTCCTCATAATCTTTGCTTTTATCTGGTTGATGTCTGGGTAATATTCCTCTGGGAAATCATCCTTTTACATTTGTTCATTTATTTGGAATTCCTAAATAATGTGGATAATGGAAAATTAAGGAGATTATTGATGCTCGTTTAAGGTAAGGAAGGTTTTAGATCCTTCAGTTGCTGAGTGGCTCTTGAAGTCCTTTTAGGGATTCCAAGAAGACTTGTACACATGGGAATAAGAATGAATCCAAATGTTTTCAGATGTAGATTGTTCTTTTAGGTCAAATAATGTTAGGTTTTGCTACAGTCCCAGAACTCAAGTGTTGTTTCCTGGCATGAAGACACTTAGGGCTGGGCTCATTTTTTCATTTCAAGGAACAATCTTTTGTTTGAAAATCATTTCTCTCCCTGAAAACCTTGTACCTTTTTTATTTTAAAAATTCTATCCAAATTATAAACAGAGACCCTTGAAGGATACCCAGGATCCTGAACTTGACATTCCCACTACCCCCATGTTCAGGTCCAACAGTGTGGTGGGCCTGGGAGGTGTGTGTCTGGAGAAGGCATCCTGGAGAATCTAAACAGGATTCTGGGAGCTCTGGTGGTGTAGTGCCTAGGCATTTGACTGCTAACCAGAAAGCTGGTGGTTCAAACCCACCAGCCACTCCTCAGAAGAAAGATTGGGCAATCTACTTCTGTAGTGATACTGCCTTGAAAGGGGTCACTATGAGTCAGATCCAACTTGACAGCAGTAAGTTTTTTTTTTTTTTTTTTTTTTTTGAGGTCCTGAGCTGGAGGCCATGAGGTGTGGGCACAGGTTTCCCAACAGGGTAGCAGGATTTGGGACCGCCTAAAGAGCGTTCTTAGTGATAGTGAGGTTGATGTTCTGAATGGCAAGCCAAGTGGAATCTGTCCTTGTAGCTTGTTAAAGGGGCAATGTTCTGGTGATTTTCCAGTGGGCAGTCGCCTTGAGGATTGGTCAGACATTGATGGGCCCAGTGCTGCAGGATACTAGGGAAGGATCTTCCCACCCAACAGCAAAGCCCACTGTCTAAGTGGACACCAAAGTTGACAGCCACAAACTACAGAGAGAAGTGAGAGAGAACTATGTGCCAAGCCCCTGATACCCACTCCCTCTTCTTCCTTTTTCCTCCCTTCCCTGTGATGCTGAGGGAGAAGTTTCTGTCATAACCCTGCTTCCCTGGAGTAAATAGAGCAAATGAGTCTCTAAAAGGCCTGGGTAAGGCTCACTAATTGTGAGAGACTCCCCCTCGATATGCCCAGCATTCAGACGGAAATCCTGGGTCACTCTGCCCCATGCCCTGAAAATATTCTCATGACCAGCAGCCAGGAAAGCTCCAAATAAGGTCTCCTCTGCATTCAACCTTCATGAATGAACTTACTATTATTTGCAATACATTATGCAGAAAAATTGTGCGTGGAGGGGGAAGGTCAAAGACAACAGGGAAACAGAGCAATGAAAGGAAGAAATGAGGGAAGAGGTACTGGTTTTATTTTTAATGAGCTTGGGAGGTGAAGGAAAAACTAACTGTAACCTACCATGTCAGCAGCTCATGTCTGAGGGTATTTTTCCAGAGAGTGGGTCTATTTTGGAGTCGTGGGCCTCTGCCCCACATCAGACAGGTTTTTATGATTTTTTTAATTGGGCAAGGCTCTCTGGCACCTATGGGGGAAAGGTGAGTACTTGTGTGCATCACTTTGGGCTTAGTTCACTTGGAGCTGGGGATGTATGATTTCTTAAGTTTGTTGTGAATTTCCCTGTAAGGGTCACCTATAGCTTGCCTATAGAAAGCTAAGCAACATTCAGATCATTGGACAGGATTTGAGAAGCATTCTGTCTTTAGGAAGGTGGCATGGATGGATGGAGGGAGTTGGAAGGCCCACAGAGCTAGACCCCAGGGAGCCAGGGAGCCTGACGACTCACCAGCTGGTGGATATTAGGCCAGTCTGGCATTCTTTCCATGGTGTTGAATCCTCCTCTGAAATAAAGATGGTAATTTCCACCTTCTAGACGTGGGGACAGAATTAAAGGTATAATTTCTACACTAGGGAGTTTAATGGGCACATTGTGATTGCTCAATCAATAGTAGCTATTGTTTATAATCATTTATCTAGTATGCATGAGGCGTTATTATTTAATACTTTAAATAGTAAGTACTTGACTGTGGCTTCTCCTTCTCTCACTTCTGCATCAGTTTACTCAACTTGCTTTGTTCTACTGACCTGTCAACTTGTCTCCATCCCCACTGCCACCATCACCTCTCTACTGAAGCAGCCTCCTGTCTGCCCACCTCCAACAACTCCCTTTGGCACCCTGGTGTCAACAGCACTGCAGGAGCCATTATTCTCAACTGCAAATCTAGTTCTTTCACTCCCTGGCTTTAGACTCTGGCTCCCCAGGGACCTCTAGATAAAATCCAAACTCCTTAACAAGGTTGGCCAGCCCTCGATGATCTGGACCCATTTTGACTCTCTAGTCTCAAAGCCCCCTCCTCTCCTCCTCCATACCACCCTAAATCTAAATCAGTGCTCTAACTCCTGGATTTCTTTCAGAGTCTGGAATGTTCCTTTCTCTTGCTGCTCAGCCTTTGCACATGCTATTCTCTCACATAGAGGGAACCACCGCCCATCTTACCTTATTAATCTCAACTTAGATTTTATTTCTGTAAAAAGACTTTGTCTCGAATCCCCACACCCCAGAGTCTGTGGTATCTTAGCTGTCCCTTCTGGGTCCCTGTATAGTCTTATTATAGCCCTTGCAGCACCATATTGTGATTGCCTGTTTCTTGCCTGGGGCCTGATCTTGATCTTGAACTTGCTCAGACCAGAGGCCATGTCTGTCTGGTTGACCACTGACACCCCCACCCCCACCCCAGCTTAAGTTGGTGCTGAATTTGTTGACTGGATAGACAAATGAGTGAGAGAGTGAGGGAGTGACTAGATAGGGAAAGTTTAGAGTCTAGTGGGGAAATTCAGACTCTCATCAGAATATTGGTCTGACTGATATCTGCCAATTGGTAGATGGATGGAGTAATGCTATCATCCCCGCATTATTGTGTGTTTCTTCAGTAAGGAAATAAGTGACTGATTGGACAGATGCCTGAGGTGGCTGCCTAGGAGGAGGGTATGGCAGCTAGAACACTGTGCGTAGAGGTTGAAAGGGTCCTATGACTGGAGAGGAGCTTGTTGAATCACCACAGCCCCTCACCTCCACAACTGAGCACACAGCCATTGAAGACCTCCAGAGTTAGAGCTCCAAGTCTACCAGCAGAATGTAGGTTTGGAACCAGCACTTCCTGTCATTCCATTTGTGTGGCCAAGGAGCTAATTGTCTTGTCCTACTGCTCCCTCCCACACTCCCCAAAGCCAGGATTTGGAGCTTCCCAAGTCTCCTTCGGAGTCAAAGTGGGCTATAAACCAGTGTCAGCAGCATGCAGTCGTCAAAGAGCAGGATGAACAGGCAAAGGGGTGGCATTTGGTTCCCAGCTCTGGGGATGCCAAAGCTGGAGCCAAGGGTGTGCTGAGCAAGGGCAGAGTTTTCTATTAGTTCTGCAAGACGCCCCAGTATAGAAAACAGAGGCTGCATCCTAGCTTCCTCTGGGGCCCCTGAGCCACATGATCACCTTAAGGCTATGAGGATTCCTGTTGTCAGACAAAACTTCACTAACTTTGTTTCTGGAATTTAGGAACCTACTTACGTTTGTGTCTGAAACATTTCACATTCTCAGTGCCAACAGCCAACCAAGACTAATTTTGTCAGAGTTGTACTCTGCACCTTTATTTTTATCCATAGAACGTTATAATCCATGAGCTAATTTTTTATTTGGTTCAAGTTTTGAGAAGTAGGTGAGGGATGTGTGTGTATCTGTATCTGCATGTGTGTGCACGCTCTATGTATGTGCATGTGTGTATGTGTGTATTTGCATACCTTTTGCTTAAAATGTCAAAGTTCCATTTTCAACTGTGAAAAGAATCAGAATCCCCTATGGCCACCTCTCCCCAGGCCCCCATTTTTGTTTTAAGTATTTGAAAGCTTCAAGTTTAGAGATGGGTTTTTGGCCCTTAAACACCATGAAGGAAATAATGCCAGCTCTTCAGTAATACAGTTATGTGCCCTCAGGAAGGCATTCTAATAGGGGAAAATCTTGATCCCCTGAGTTGCTGGGATTTGTGGGGTTTTTTGTTTTTGTTTTGGCTTTTTGATTAGACACAATAATGGCCAAAACTAGCAACTCTAAAGAAATAGTTAACAACTCTGTGGAAAAACCCAGTAAGTTGTGGTTCCTCTTTAGGACAAACAGTAACATGGCAGTGTCTCTGTAGTCCCCAGGGCAGTCAAACTAGCCTGAATTATCCAAGATGGCGATCAGTAGGCTCTTCTCATTGAGGCCTCCAACAGTATGGTGGAGTGTTGCAGAAGGCCCGTGCTTTTGAAACTGTGGACTTTGTCTTTAGATTAAAGAGGCAGCTAGAAAAAGTACAATATAATATTTGTCCACCCCAGGGTTCTTCTGTGTTTTGGAGGTACTTGGGGCATATTGATTGGCTCAGAGTGCCAAGCCATTAGAAGAGGATATTCCTTTCTTTGCATAAATACTTTTGATTCTTGGCACATCTCTTACAGTTCAATTGACTCTCACTGTAAACTTTAAAAGCCAATGCTAGCTACAAAATATTAGGCACTTTTGTGATGCAGTAGAAAGAACAACTGTTTTTCTGATGACTCAAACTCTGGAACCACCTCTGCCCCTTATTTGATTGTGGGACTTAGGGCAGGTTCCTTAAATTGTCTGCACCTCAGTTTCCTCACCAATAAAATAGAGGAAAAAAATACCAACATTTGAGACTTTTCAGTGCTATTATGAAGATAAATTCAGAGAGTAGAGTTGTAAGTGATTTGGAAAAATTTGGAAAATTTAAAAGTAAAATGCAAAGACCAGCCCCCACAAAACCCAGGAACTCAATGATATTATTTCCTTTGAGAGGTTTTATGAGATTATAAAGGAAAGCATTAAAATAGCTCATTTAAAATAAGACTTTTTCAGTTATACATTTCAGTAGGAGCTAGTATCATGCTTCCATATTGAATATTATGAGTGGACTGCAAATCCACTACCACCACTAGCTGCCATTGAGTCAATTCTTATTCATGACAGGTTCCAAAGGGTTGGTTTAAATTGGCTTATTTTTTTTAGAAGTAGATCACCAGCCCTTTCTTCCAAGGCACCTCTGGGTGGATTTGAACTACCAAGGTTTTGGTTAGTAGTCGAGTGTTTAACCATTTGAGCCACCCAGGGACTGCAAATAATCATTTTTAATGATGGCCTGTGTTTTTCTCTTTGAGGAAAATAATTCCTTTATTACAGTTTTGTGATTTAGATTTTATGATTCCCAAGTAAGACTTGTAGATCAGCTTAATATTTTATCTTAAACATTTTTTTGAATAGAAGACAAAATGACAGATAGAGATGACACATTCCTTTAAATAAGCACCTTTCTTCTTGTGCCAAAGGTACTCTTGTAGTTTCAGAAGTGTTGCAATTAATAGTCAATGACCCTACGCCTGATGGCAAATCTCTTGATGCAATACCCTTGATGTAGCTTATAACATCTTGTTGCTTCCTCTCCTTTTCTTTTAGAATGCCAGCAGTTACTCTGCAGCAATGACGGAGCCAAAGTCGGTGTGCGTCTCAGTGGATGAGGTGGTCTCCAGCAGCATGGATGCCCCTGAGACAGAGCTGCTGAATGGACACCTGAAAAAAGTGGATAACAACCTCACGGAGGCCCAGCGCTTCTCCTCCTTGCCTCGGAGGGCAGCTGTGAACATTGAATTCAAGGACCTCTCTTACTCTGTTCCTGAAGGACCCTGGTGGAGGAAGAAAGGTAGGGAGGGAGGCTACTTTGTTCACTGAGACGTGGGAAGGTCCTGTGAAGGAAGCAAAAGCAGCAGGTTCTTTGGGCAAAATCTTGGGTCTTGAAATTGGGAGGCCAAGATTCTCTTCCCAAGTTTGTTATTATTGAGGTAATTTAGTTCATTGCTTTAGCCTCTATTTTCCTCAGCTATAAAATGAAGATGTTGGAGTAGATGATCTCAAGGTTCATGGTGATGCTAAAATTCTATTATATTATTACTAATGACCTGTTATTGGAGAAAACAAAGAATGTCACTAAAGTTGACCAGGGTCAATGTGTGCTTGCTTCCATAGTGCATTCAAAGGATCATCTTTTGTGAATGCTGTTTATCTTAGTCTTTCAAGATGGAACTATTCTTTAGCATTTCAGAGCAAATGAAAATGGCACTACTTCCCCACTTTGAAGTGTTTAAAAGTACCTATGACCTAGAGTGATGTCCCTGGAAACAATTGTTTGTGTTAGGGGTCTTCAAAGGACTCTTTAGTGGTTGGTGTTGATGGGCAATAAATATAAATTAACTGTTTTAAAATGAGCCATATAGATACAAATGGAAGAAATAGAGGGCTGAAACTTAGGAGGTCTCTGAAAAAATACACAGTATGGAAATTTGCCACAGGCATGTTGCATGTTAAAGGAAATTGACAACCAGCCTGTATTTTAGGTTTTTTCAACATCTTGGTTGCTCCCTCTCCCAGCTCTATATCTTCACATTCTGTAGAGTTGATGTCTCCTTGGGTTGATACTACTTTTTCCAGCCTAACCTAGTTCTTCCTGTGGAATTTATTCCTCATCCTGTGTCCAGGAGTGCTCTATCTTTCATGGGGGAGGGGGAGATAATTGGAAGAGGACATGTTAGCCGTCACCAAGAAATGAGGGTCCCTGGTTTCTAATGAATCGCTTACAGCAACTTGAACATCTATGAGGAATTTTGAACAATGAATGTGATTCAGATACCACTGGAAATATGTTAATATTTTTAAGACTCTCAACTTAAATCTAGATTCAATCCTACTTTCTTTTTGAAGAAGAAAGATCCACTGAGAATTGCTTTGTTTATTTCTAATTTTTCTTCTTTTTTTCTATACTTTCATTTTATTTTTGTACTTTCTTAAAGCCTAAGCATTTGAGAACATTGCTGGAGGCACTCTGGATAGTTTTAGAACCTAGATGGACTTGTCTCTGGTATCTGCCAGCCCAGGTTGGTTGTGGATAATTTTATGTCTATGTTTGCACAACCAGGAACAGCTCTTGTACCTTCTCAACGGTCTATTGTACAGTATTGTTATCTGATACTTACATTGTCAGAGAACACTAGCCTGTTTTGTAAAGGAAGAAATTCTGTGGCTGGCTCGGTGTTGAGTCCATTTGTTTGAGCCTACTGAAATGAAAGTGGCACAGTCTTTTCCTGCCTAACTTGAACAAAAATTTTTATAGAAAAAGTGTACTGATAAGTCAGGAGGACATTGTTATGTTTAGCTTTCAATCTACTCAAACCCATGAATGACAAGGAGTGATTTCTGTCTATTAGGTGTCACCTTGAAAACGTTCTTATGATGGCTGAAAATGCTTGGAGAGGTATCCTGCAAATGGAAGTGGTTTATAATGCAGAAATGCAAACATTTGAAAACTGTAGCAGAATATTGGTTTGAAATCCAACACACAAGTCTTGGCATACAATAGGTGCTCAAGCAATGTTTGCAGAGCAAGAAAACTCATTCCCAGCCAGATATATGGCTTATAAACTCTATATTCTCCAAGTGTTCAAACCAGTCACAAAAATAGTCAAAGTTAACCAATGGTCAAAGTTATCAACTATTTGTTGTAGGTGACTCTCTGGGAAGCTCAGTCCTGGTGGCTACCAGATAAACACTTGCCCTGTAGTAACCTGTGTGGGCTCAGGGGTGGAGTAGGAAATGGGTATGAGAGATCTGCCCTGTCCGTGAGTCAGAGATGGTTATAGCCAGAGAGGATGACGGACATGATTGGTTGGTGTGCCCCAGTTGCTGGTGTCTCAACCAGCGAGGCTTGGCTTTGTGCCCAGCTTCCTCCCAGCTCCCATTCTCTACAGCAACAACTGTGTCTGACTTCTCACCTTTTGCCCCTTCACTTAATGCTGCATCCCCTTTGTTTCCTTGTTTCTGGTACCTGCAATTCAGAATTTAGGCAATTTCTCACTCCAGCATAAATTCAGGTGGAAGTACTTGTCCACCTTCTCATGGAATAGAAAGGAAACTGAGGTTGAGTGGTTTAGGGGCTTGCCTATGCTCCTGATGTAGTGACAGGCAGGCCTGAGACTAGAGCGAGGATCTCTACCTCTGTGTAGTCCAATGGGACAGCCCTGCCTTAAGGGGTCCCAGTGTCGCTGAGTCCACATGGCTATCAGGGAAGCAGGGCTCTTCCTGTAGGCTTGGATATCCACAGGCCTTGTTCAGCTGTTGTAGCCACATTAGGATGGAGCAGCCAGAATTTTCTCTACTGAGGGAGTTAGCTGCAGAAGCTCTTCTCAGTGCTTACCACTTTCTCATGACCAACATGCACTTAGGTGTTACCTCCAGTTGACCCTGAACTTGGATAATGCATTTTCCCAACTAATACCTACCCCCAGGCTGAAGATTAAAGTATGCATTAGATCTGCACCCCTGCTGCTGGGCTGCCCAGTTGGAGTTCCTCTGTGGCCCTGGTCCAACATGCGAATTCCATTTATGCCCTTCCCACGTGGTAGACCGGTGTCTTTGTCTGCTTCTGCTCTGGCTGTTTCTGGAAGTCTGTCTCCTTTGCTCTCAACATGGGGCCTTCCCTTTCCCATTTTTGTCCCTCAGTTGGTGATTGTCTCATTTTCTACCAATGATTAGGTTAAGCTGTGAAGTTGAATCCAATGTCACTCTCTGCACTTCCCTTTTCTCATTTTGGAGATTTTATATTTGGTGTCATCTCTGTGTGACTCTGAGTACAACCTTTGGGTCAGACGTGGCTGCTCTTGTTTCTTTTATCTTATTATTCTGTCTATAGAAAGCTGTTTGTTTTAAATTTTTTAAAATTCAGCTTTAAGCAATGAGCTAATATGATGATCACACTGGAGTTAGACACTATGGCATTGCTTAGGGAGAAGGCATCTCCAAGTATGATAGCTGAATGAGTTTTGAGAGGGCCTGGTCCAGCCTCTTCATTGTATAGTTGAGGAAACAGGAGTCTGTGAGCAGAAGTGATTTGCTCAAGGTCAAAGCCAACATTGGTATCCAGCTGTTCTGACTCCCAATCTAGATTTCTTCCCACTATAAAGATATTGGATCACTCACCACACATTCCATGAAAGCTTTTTTCTCACACTCTTTCACTCAGAACATGGTGCTAGGACACAAATTCAACATAGAACATTCCAGCAAAGTTTGGCATTGTGACTAGAATAGCATTATAAATTCCTACCTAATTATTTCAAAGAAGGAAGAGAAGATGAAAAAAAGAGAACTTAGAAGAAAGGAGATGAGTGAATAAATAGCAGTCTTTTAAAGCCAAAGATGTCAAAGATAAATAATTTAAATCAGTCTTTGTGCTTGATGATTGCCAAGCATCAAAAATGGTGTTTAACAAAACATCTTGTATTTTCAATTGTAGTTACATTTTCACCATATGATTAATGATGTCTTTGGAGGAAAAACTGGATCATATAATAGATTCCTAGTAGGGAACATAATTCTGAAAGGAACTATTCTCAGGAGAGAAAAGTACACCCCAAGGATAATTTCACATGCTTCTTATACAGTAATTACTTTCCCTCAAGGAATTCACTCACGTAGCATAAGTTGATGGGACAAATGACTTGGAACAGTAGCGACTTCAGTTCTGCCACATAACAAACTTTTATGTCAGGGGAAGTACTGGAAAAATATGATTTAGTTGTTCCTTACTCCTCCATCTGACTTTTTGGAAAGAAGCTTTTGCTTGCTGCAAGGCAGATGTAAGGTAAGTAGACACACAGTGTTGGTGACTGCTAGGACTCCTTCTTAAGAAGAGAATCTACATAGTGAAATACCTCTTAGGGGAAGATGATTGTGATGCACAGGAGACTTTATGCTCAAAAGCTGTGTTCTGTCTTTTAGTTCACATTCACCATGGAGTCTCATTTTTATTAGGATGTGATGAGTCCCAGTTAATAAATGGAGCCCTTGAGGTGTTCTGTACATTGCTCCCTCCCCAAGAGATCTGAGCCATTTCATTGTATAGCTGACCAAGCCTGAAGCAATTCTTCAGTTCATTTAGCTCACAGGGAGAGAGTCTAAAAAGCCCAAAACCCAAGCTCAATGCCATTGAGTCAGATCCAAATCGTGGCAACCCCTCCTTGGGTTTCCGAGGCAGTATCTCTATGGAAGTAGATTGCCCAATTTTCCTTCCGAGGAGTGGCTGGTGGGTTTGAACCGCCAGGCTTCTGGTTAGCAGTCAAATGTCTTAGGCACTATGCCACCAGAGCTCCTGGGAGAGAGTCTACCCATTAGAAAATTGTGATGTGTGGGTCAGGGACATGCCCAAGGTCATAGTGGTAGAGAAGATGTGACTTGAAACCAAGTCTGCAGGATCTCAGGCCATGATAAGTTACCAGCAGGATTTACAAGGAAACTGGTAAGTGCTTAGCCCAGATATGGGCACACCAGTAGACTGCCCAGTCCATGAATGTGCGCCTTATCCTGTTTTACAAAATGATTAGGAATTGCTTTGAATGTTAATTTGGACTTGTTTTTCTTTCAGTTGGTTTGCTTCCATGGCCTTTGTCATTCATAAGTCTGTGTAAAGGAATTTCATATTTATACAGCATGGTTGCTGTAAAGCAAGTGACATGATTCTTAGAAATTAAATACACCTCCCAAGATTGCTTTGTGATGAAGTTCAGGTTGAGAACAAAAGTAATCATATCTGGGGCTTTAGAGAGTTTTCTTTACTATTCTTCAGTTAAGCCCTTGTCTCAAAATGGTAACACCCTGGTGGAATGAAATATCATCTCTTACTTTGAGATCCAATCCTCCAGCCTCATTCTTGCAAAAACCTAGGAAGGAGTTAAACATTCTGTGTAGCTTCAAGCCAGATTATCTTTATCGGTTTGCTTCTAAGCTATAAAAATGCATTTAAAACCCTTCTCAAATTAAAAGTTCTCTTTCTCTTAGTTCCATAACTATTTCACAAGGTGGATGCCTGTAATGACAGGTTGGCTAAAATGAGTGGAATGTGTCATTAATAAATCCCTTTCAGGAATTCCATTAAGGGAAGACTGGATCCCAACCAAGTGCGGGGAGGCTTGATCCAACCCTCTGGAACAGAGACAGGAAGGAAAGTCCAGTTACAGGAAGACTGCAGAGATCCAGAGAGAGCTATGGGTTTTTAGAGAGATGGTTTGCTCAGGTCTGAAGGGGATTTATAGTCCCCTACAATGAATGAGTCCCTCAATAATGTAAACTGTTAATGTGCTCAACTGCTAACTGAAAGGTTGGAGGTTCGAGTCCACCCAGAGGCACCTTAAAAGAAAGGCCTGGTGATCTACTTCTACTTCTGAAAAATCAGCCATTGAAAACCATGAGGCGCAGTTCTATTGTGACACACGTGGGGTCACCATGAGTCAGAAATGACTCAATGGCAACTTTTTTTTTTGTAGCATGAATGAATTACTTTTGTGCTTCTTGGGAGCGATCATACTAAGGTGGGACACCCTACAGTTCCTAAAAGAAATTGCTTTTAGTGCTTTTGCCTTTGCCTTCACCTGAGGTTGTAACTAACATTTTAGTGCAATGCTATGTTCCCAATCTTCTCACAAGGTCTCATGGCTTGCGGCTAAGGGATAAACAAAGGCAAGCTAAATGGCCCTAGGTTGCCATGGTGGAACCCAGAGGACTGGAGAGCTTCCCATCTCTCCCACCCCTGGCCAGTGTTTCTTCTCAGTACCTGATAGTTCCTTAGGGCAGGCAGGGAGGCAGGCAGGCAGGCAGTTAGTCCACTTACTTAGGCCCCCAGGGTTAGCACCTTTTTGGTGAGGAAGTCTTCTAAGTTGATTCTGATTGTTTGCTTTGCAAAAATGTTGAGAATTGACTGATTCTCAAGGCAGACTCATGTCAGATGAAGTCATTGTGATTGATGTATAAAACCAAGAGGGTCATTTGCTAATAAACTACAGGGAGAACATGGGCATCCGGCAGGGCAGCCAGCACATTGTCTCCTCATGAGCAGGCTGCTTTGGAAGCCAAATCCTCATCATCTGGGACTGGAATCAGAGCTCCATGGTCCAGAAGTGTGGCACCATCAGGCTCAAGAGTTGACTGCCCATTCTCTCCTTGGACATGGCTTAGATGGCCCTTCCAACACTGGCCTTTGGTCTCCTTTTCTCCTTCATTTCCACAGCTGACCACCTGGCTTCCTCTGGTCGGCAGGATCTTTATTCAGCCATGCTACTACTTTATCATTTTCCTGGGGAGTCCTTCTGTTCTTGGAACCATCTGGCCTCTTCAGTGCAACTTTGCAGAACTATGCTTTGCTCAGTGGGGGGTTGGCATCACCAACTTCCTGAAGTCAGTCTTGCCACATTCATTTTCATCCACTTGGTAGGGGCCCTTCTGTCTTCCTTTGACACCGCAAATGTGCTTGTTACCTTAAAAACTGCCCATTCTTGAACAAAGCTCCTTCCTCCCTCAAACCAGAACCTAATCCACTAAGCCCAAGAAATAACCCAAGGTGACATTTTGCTGAACATGATACCATTTCTTTTGTTTATAAATTGGCAGGGGAAAAAAAATGTTTAGTAACCGTATACATGCTCTTTTTGAGTTCAGTTCTAGAATCAACAGATTGGTTTATTTAAAGAATGAAGGTAACTCTGTGGGTGAGAGTAAATATATTTAGAAAGACTGAACTGAGCAGAGTTTCTAATAGGGGTATATTCTCTATTAAATCCATGATGACAAATTTCTACAACATGTACAGGAAAGATTGCCTTCCAATCAAATATATCTAATACCAAGTGCTCGGCTCATGTTGTGAGAAAAGGCATCAAGAGGTGTTTTTGGGGTCAAGTGGATTGATTGCTAACCTACTGTCATGCTCCAGCCTGACCTGGAGCCATTAGTTTCCCTTCTCACTTTATCAGCTGTGTTGTTATTAGTCACCTTTGTGCTTGATGGGGTAAATGGCATGTGGTGTCAAAATTAAGACATGCCAGAGTGACTTCAAGACTGTGATTATGACCAACTGAGACCTATATTTAGAGTCCTAGTCTTGGAGCCTAAAGGGACTTGGAGCTCTTCTTTTCTGACTTCCTCCTAGAGCAGGAATCCTTCTTGCCCTATTCCCCTCAACTGGCAGTCAGTCTTCATCTGAGCACTTTTAGCAACCTGGAACTGACACTTCCAGGCACGCAGGCCATATCTACACAATTCTGAATTCTTAGAAAATGCTACTCTACGTTGAACTGAAGTCGTTATTTGAATAATGTTCATTTGTTGATACAAGGTCTGATTTCTGGAACTCTACAGAAAAAGTATAATCTTTGTCTTGAAAAGAGCACACAAATTAGGGAGGAGGTGGAGCCTAAGTACAAAACAATAAGTGCATCAAAATCCAATGCTACCTGGAAAGGAACAATTAAGATGCAAAACACATGGCCCTTGAAGGATAGGAGGCCAGAGTCCTGCTTTGGAAGGTGGGCATCACAGTGACATTAATGGGGAGAGGGGCAGGGCAGTGAGCAAGAGCCCCTGCCAGATCATTCTTGCTCTTTGTAAACTGGTAAGGGTGGAGCTTCATAGAAGAGCAGAATATGAGTCAATCTTTCTGTTTCCTTTTACTGTCAAAAGGCAAATTGATGTGCTTAGACCAAAAAAGTTCCCTCAACTGCCTATCTTGAAAGTGAACCTTTTTGCATAAGTTTTATGGGATTTCTCAGTTGCTGTCTCTCCCCCTCTCCCTTTTCTGGAGAAGTGTTTATTTTTAAATTAAAAACAACTGATGTTTACTGAGCAAATGCTGTTTGCATTAGCACATTGTCTCATTAAGTTCTTACAGGAACCCCCGGGGTGGGGGTGGGGGGAGGCAATACAAGTATGGCCATCTAACACTGGAGGGAAGGTGGTTTGGAGGAAGAGGGATTTGCCCAGGACCAGTTGCTGCAGATAAGGGGGCATATCTAGGACTCAAATGTCAGCCTCAGCTCTTAACCTCAGCCTTTCAAGAGGCACCACTGAGAACTTATGTTGGTTGGGTATTTCTCAGACTCACATAAAATAAGCTATCTGATTTACTTCCAACACAAGTTTTCTTTGCCAAGGAGATACTCCCCTCACCCCCCAAGCCTGGTCTAAACTACCACTGCTGTACAGTGAGGTGCCATTAAAATACCTCAACACCTCCTGGTATTTCAACTTTGGCTTTGGCTATGTCCTCAAACTTCCCTCATCTGGCTGGGAGTTGCACTGGGCACCTGGGCCTAACCTGGCTCTCCAGGAATGGGTTATTAGACTATCTGTCCTCTACCCAGAAGTTTCAAGGGCCATACACTGGTTTGTCACCAAGGAGCTGTCCAATTGTCATTCTGTCCCATTGTCATCTCACCCTTGGGAAAGTGAGCTCTGGCCTGCTGAAGGATAGCTGTTTAGGCTGTAAATAACTGAGTAAACCACAGCCTCTTTCTCTGGCTGGTGCAGGTGCAGCCTTGCACAGACTGGGATCTCAGAGGTGAGTTCAGGCAGAGGCTTCTGCCATTCCCCGCCAAGCTCAGAGGAAGGGACACATCTGCTTCGACATCATTTCCTTTTGCTTTATGGTAGATGTGATTGTAGGCTTGGTGGAGGTTGCCTGGAGGATTTTTGTGCTTCCTGGAACTTTACATTCTGAAGGATCTGGGAAAATTGAAGAAAACACAAAGTTGCGGGTCTGCTCCTGCCGGCTGGTGAAGG
Organism: Orycteropus afer afer; assembly: GCF_000298275.1. Taxonomy (NCBI): domain Eukaryota; kingdom Metazoa; phylum Chordata; class Mammalia; order Tubulidentata; family Orycteropodidae; genus Orycteropus; species Orycteropus afer. The sequence goes on along the minus strand of NW_006921766.1, from coordinate 4,647,218 downwards.
TGGGGCTGGTGCGCTGGGAAGCGCGTGCGCATTCTCACCGGCTCCGTGTAGGCCACTGCTGCTCGCCGCGCCGGGGTTACTGCCGGTCAACGCTCGCTAGTAACCTCTGCTGAGCAGCTGAGGCGGAGGTGAAGAGAGACCTGATTGGCTGCCCGCACCGCACCGGGGCTGTTGCTAAGGGTGAGAGGAGAGGATGCTGAGCAGTGGGGAGGCAGTCCCTACCGTCCCGCGGTGGCAGGTTCCCTAAGCCAGGCTGCTGGTTAGGGGCTTTCCTGTGCACATGGGATCACAGGGGCGTTCAAATCTCACTGCTGTGTAGGTGTGAGCATGTTAGCAAACCTAGGTCCTGTGAACAGCCAGTACCCAGAAATTGTGAAGATCTTGCCAGTGGCATAATTTCACTCTGGAAGACTTCACTAAAATGAGTCTGATGGAGACATTTATTACTTGATTATTATTATATTTTTATGCCCCAGTTTGCTTTCTATTTAGACTTAATTGGAAGACTTCATTGGAATGGAAATAGCACACAAATACTTAGAATTACATCGTCAGAAAAATGGCTGGCATTCTAAATAGTAGCTATATCCTTGTAACTGGTATCCTAGTAGAGAAAGGTCATGAATTTTCCAGACTTTTATTTAAAGTAGGAGTCCCTGGGTGGCTCAAATGGTTAGGTTTTCAACTAACCAAAAGGTTGGAAGTTCAAGTCCATCCAGAGGCACCTCAGAAATAAAGACCTGGTGGTCTGCTTCTGAAAAATCAGGCACTAAAAATTCTGTGGAGCACAGTTCTACCCTGACATACACGGGGTGGCCAGGAGTCAGAGCCAACTAAACAGCACTTTTTTTTTTTTTTTTTCTATTTAAAGTGACATCATGTCACACAGTTTTCCTATGAGATAATTTGTTTCTGATTCCATATAAAACATCCTTGCCTTAAGTTTACACTGTGGAGTGAAGTCACAAGAGTGTTGGGCAAGACAGGTTTTGAGGGAAACAGACAGCCACAGCCATGGTGCCTTCTTCATGGTCAGCATTTTAAAAATGACCAGGGTGTTTTTGGAACCCTGGAATTCCCTTAGGAATCTGTGGCAGTGGATCTAGTAAGCCAGCTGGAATTCAGAGGGGTAACACTGCAAGGTTACAGCTACCCCCACTGCCTGCTGAGTCACTTCCATCATGGGTGTGTTAGATGAGGCAAGGATAAATAATAGCTGAACTCTAAGATGTGTTTCTGTAGCTTCTATTTTATGTATTTTTGTGAACTGGCAAATGTGATAATAAACATGCTTTCTACCAGTTGTGCTTCCTTCCAATGACTTAAAGCCTGGGAACACCTTGGTGGACCTGGAGATGCCATGCTCTTCCCTCCCTGGAGATCAGGGCCTTCTCTAGACACCTGGCTTGACTGGTTCCTTTGGGCTTAATTTAGGTGTGTTGTGAAAGGTTAAACACCATCATTCAAATGCTAAGCTCAACCTTTTGGGTTCCTTACCCAATGCAAGGTGACCAAGGGCTCTTAATTTTTCTCGTTGCCTTGGGTTTTAGTTGTTTGCTTGCTTACTTGGTTTTGCGATTGAGATTTATTTTTTTTTTTTTCTTAGTAAGTCTATGTACAAATCATAGTTCTCAAGTCTAAACTCACTGGTAGAATATAGGAAACAGAGATTACAGTAGATAACTTTCATGCAGCAAATTTCCTCTTACGTTGTCCTGGGGTTTTCTTGGTGAGGTGAGTGAAAACCTTTCCAAAAAGAAGGAAGTATACATTTCTGGTAACTATAATATTACACTGCTGAAAATAATAACAGCATTTAACTGCTAACTTGAAAACAGACTATATGCAAAAGTCTGGTTAAAAAGTGGGGAGCCCTGACATTTCTATATTTTATCAATGTTCTCATTAAAAATTGGAAAGGAAGCTTGTTGGGTTCCTGTTTCTAAAGATCTGTATATCACTTTGTCCAGAATTATTCCATCCTAAATGATGTGAACAGGGAACCATCTAAATATATACTCTTGCTCCCCTTAAGTTGTCACAAATGCACCATGTACCCTGGGCCAAAACATTCAACACCTTTCCTCATTGCAAAATTTCCTCATTTTTGTCTGCCTTAGAGATGATGACGCCTATTGTTGTCTGGTCACTTTCTCTATACCTAGGAGCATTCTATGGTTTTCTGAGAACCATACCTCAATTTCTGAATTGAATGTTGTTGTTGTCATGTGCTGTCGAGTCAGACCAACTCACAGTGACCCCTCTTGGGTTTCTGAGGTGGTAGGAGCTCTGGTAGCATAGTGGCTAAAGCACTTGACTGCTAACCAGAAGGCTGGAGGTTCAAACCCACCAGCCACTCCTCGGAAGGAAGGTTGGGCAATCCTACTTCCGTAGTGATACTGCCTCGGAAACCCAAGGAGGGGTCGCTATGAGTCGGGGCCGACTCGACGGCACATAACAACAACAACAACATCACTATGGAAGTAGATTGCCCAACCTTCCTTCCGAAGAATGGCTGGTGGATTTGAACTGCCAGCCTTCTGGTTAGCAGTCAAGTGCCCTAGGCACTACGCTACCAGTGCCCCCATAAGTTTAAAACTGCTTAGCCTGGACAGAAAGGCTCTTCATTTACCCATCCCTGCTTGTCTCCCAGCTTCTTCTCTTACCTACTTTGTCTATTCATGTGCTAGCTGGACTGAACTACCTCCTGGGAAAGGGGTCTGCTCACTTAAGCATCTGTATTTTTCTACCTGGGCTATACCCTTTGCAAAGAACTCACCTCTCCTCCTGCCTGGGGGAAGAGTGATTGTGTCAGTTCCCTCTGTATCCCTCCTGCCAGCCCAGTACCTGGCTCAGAGCAGGCACTCACTGGGTGTTTGCCAAAAGAATGCATGAAATAACAAAATGCAATCACAGTAGAAGAACATATGTCTTTACCCCAGAAGAGATCTTAGGAAAAGTAGAGAGAAAAACAAGAGCCTTGAGGAGATGCAGTGAGTGCCCTGATCTTCCCTAACTGTGTCACATGAGCCACCTCTAATTAACCATCACAGAGGTGGCTTCTGGGTGCCATTTCCTTGGGTCATCCCTAACCACTCTCCTCACCTACACCATCATGGATGGGTAGACAGGATATTAGGTTGTGGTGAGACCCCAGCTTCTGGGTCAGGCAGCAGTCTGCTCTTGAACCCTGGCTTTGCCTCTTACTAACCATGTGACCTGGGGCTTCAGTTGCTGCATCATAGACTGGGGATGAAAAGAATATGAGTCTCAGAGGGTCACTGAGGACAGAGGCTGGTGCACAGTGGGGTGTAATGTATTTTCATAGTTGTAGGTCAAATTTTGCTAAAGGGTTGGTTACTGTGTTATTGACTTTATTAAAGATTATAGTTAAGAAAAGGAGTCAGTCCTGCTAATGAGCAGTAACTTATCCAATCTTCCCAAAAACTTTGTGGGAAGATTTTCTTACTCTTCTTGTGTAAGGGATGAGGATCCTCTGGCTCAGACTAGTGAGATATCATGCCCAGATTGCACAGAGAGAGAGAGATGGAACCAGCATTTCACCCCAGGCTTCTCTTACCTAAAAAAACAAAAGCAAACCCATTGCCATTGAGTCGATTCCAAGTCATAGTGACCCCCATTGAGTTTCTGAGGTAGTAAATCTTTATGGAAGTAGACTGCCCTGTCTTCCTTCTGCAGAGTGGTTGGTGGGTTTGAACCACTAACTTTCTGGTTAGCAGTCAATTCCTTAGGCACTGCACCACTAGAGAGCTTGGGATTTGTAATCTTGATGCCCTGAGTCCCCAGCTCTCCCCAAGTAATACCATTTACATGCTTTCTGGAGTTGTTTTCTGTGAGAATTTTGTACTATTTCTTCTCTAAGCTTTTCCCTTGGCTTCCTGATCAAGGCTAATATTAGGACTAAATTAGCCTCTAACATTACAAATGTATTAATACGTGCTTGTTATTTAAGACTTGTATGCTTATATGTACAACACAGGTTGAGGTTTTATTATTTTTGGGAAGCCTTTAAAGAACTTTGAGATTGCTATATGATGAGTTTTTCATCTTTGAGCCTATTTGTAATTAAGCATCCACATTTGTTAGTTACCGGATGGAAATTTCCGCCATTGAAACAAAGCTTCACAGCAATATTATACTTCAGAACTTGGCTCATGAGAGAGGTTAATGTAGGGTATCTTAGGAGGATGTGAGATTTTATCAGGTCTTGTTTATTTAAGTTTTGTGGCTAAACTATCATGACTGAAAATTAAAGATGTTATGCCACAGCTTTGACTGGAAGTCTGTGGTGGGGAACGGCAGCAGCACAGGTGTTGGTGGTGAAAAGCCACCACTATAATCCCCACTATAAGCAACTGGAGGAGACACCAAAGCTGTATCAATGGTGTATGAATGCTGTTCTTGGATTTATAAGTACTTAGGAAATCTACTCACGCTGTAGTTGTGAAAGAAAATGCATTTTTATTCTTTGCAGTAATTTTAAGTTAATAAGTAACAAGAAGGAGTTAAGGTGAATTGAACTCCATGTGGGATTTAGTTAAATTCTGTCTTAGTTTTCCTAGTGCTGGTATAACAGAAAGACCACAAGGGGGTGGTTTTAATGAACAGAAATTTATTTTCTCACAGCTTAGCAGGCTAGAAGTCCCAATTCAGGCTGCTAGTGATCTCCGTTGGCTCTGGAGGAGGTGCTTGTCTCTTTTCAGCTTCTGTTTCTTGTTGCGTGATGATCTTGTGGCATACCATCTATTTTCCCCTGTCTGTGCTTAATTGCTTCCTTCTGTGCCTAATTAAGGAGCTCTGGTGGTGTAGTGCCTAAGGCATTTGACTGCCAACCAGAAGGCTGGTGGTTCAAACCCACCAGCCACTTCTCAGAAGGAAGATTGGGCAATCTACTTCCATAGAAATACTGCCTTGGAAGCCCAGGAAGGGTTGGTATGAGTCGGTTCTGACTCGCTGGCAGTGAGTTTGGTTTTTTTGGTTTTGTGCCTAATCTGCTCTCTTACTCCTCAAAAGTGATTGGCCTAAGATACACTATACATTGATAAGGAGTTCTGGTGGTGTAGTGGATAAGGTATTTGGCTGCTAACCAGAAAGTCAGTGGCTCATAACCACTTCCTAGAGGGAAGATGGGGCAATCTACTTCCATAAGTATTTATAGCCTTGGAAACCCAATAGAGGTCACTATGAGTCAGAATCAACTCGATGGCGGTGAGTTTGTTTTTTTTGGGGGGAGTGGTATATATCAATATAGGAGCTCTGGTAGCATAGTGCCTAAGGCACTTGACTGCTAACCAGAAGGCTGGCGGTTCAAACCCACCAGCCACTCCTCAGAAGGAAGGTTGGGCATTCCTACTTCCGTAGTGATACTGCCTCGGAAACCCAAGGAGGGGTCGCTATGAGTCGGGGCCGACTCGATGGCAAATAACAACAACAACATACATCAATATGGCCTCATTAACATAACAAAGAAAACACTGTTCCCAGATGGATTATATCTACAAATATAAACCTGTTGCCATCAAGTTCCAACTCCTAGCAACCCTATAGGACAGAGCAGAACTGACTCACAGTGTTTCCAAGGCTGTAAATCTTTATGGAATGAGATGGCTGCATCTTTCTCCCATAGAATGGCTGGGGGATTCAAACTGCCAACCTTTCGATTTATAGCCCAGTGTCTACCCAATGTGCCACCAGGGCTCTTGGATATTGCATCACTGGGGCTCCTTAATCCACAAATATAGGGATTAGGATTCACAGCACAAATTTTTGGGGATGTAATTCAATCCATAAAAAATTCCCTCTCTTTCTCATAAAGTGATATCAAGTCTAGCATCTTTAACAAACTGCACTCAGTAAGGGAGAAGGCGGCATAGTGTAGCAACTGGGAATGCGAGCTTCAGAGTGATGGTGTCCAGATTCAAAATGAGAGTCTACCACTTACTAACTAGCTGGGCAACTAGATGAGTTACTTAACCTCCTTGTCTCTGGGTAGTACAAATGGTTAATGGTATATGCTGCTCACTGAAAGGTTGGAGGTTCAAGTCCAACCAGAGAGGCCTAGAAGAAAGGCCTGGTGATCTATTTTAAAAAAAAAAAAAATCGGCTCCCTATGGAGCACAGTTCTACTCTGACACACATGGGGCCTCCATAAGTTGAATTGAACCCAACAACTACTCTTTTTTTAAAAAAGGGAATAATAATAGTACCTGTTTTATTGGATAAAACAGGTTGATACATAGGCAACACTATAAATAAGTGGCATATCAAACCAAACCAAATCTTCATATAGTACATGTTTAATAAACAGTAACTATGAAACCCTAGTGGCTCAATGTGAAGTGCATGGCTGCTAACCAAAAGGTTGTTGGTTCCAACCCACTAGGTACTCCATGGAACAAAGATGTGGCAGCCTGTATCCATAAAGATTACAGCCTTGGAAACACTACGGGGCAGTCATCCTCTGTCCCATTGGGTTGCAATGAGACAGACTCGACTCAATGGCAATTTCTTTTTTCAGTAGTCTGTAGGAATGATATTGTATATATAATAAAATAATAATAATAATCTAGGCTCAGCAGAATGGATCAAAGCCTTTTCGTTAACATTCTAAAAGTAAGTTTGGGACAAAATCCTAACCTTTAAAAATAAAAGGGAAAAAACTGACACACAATTTATGGTGAACATTAACTTACTGGGTATTTCCTAGGCACTAGGTCTTCTGAACACCTTACACATATTTTCTCACACCAGCCTCATCACAGCCTGTGAGAGAGAAAAGGGACCAAGCAGAAGCCTATGAGACTCACTGAGGTTGCACAGTGGGAGGGGACCAGACAGTCTGCTTCCAAAGTCCACCTGGGTGTCCTCAGCTCAGCTGCATCTTGCTTTTGCATGTCTTTGTGTAACATGTGCTTCTACTCGGCCTTCCAGGGTTGGAGGAAAATAGCCCTGGGCCCCTTCCTGTGGTTGCTGTTTACTCCCCATGCTGCTGACTTTAGGTAGATGTGTAAGGACACTCTTGACATTAAAGTGATGAGACCCTTGTAACATGGTATCTTCAGAATGAAGGAGCTGGACATGGGTCACAAGCCCCAGAGGTTCCTCTTTGGTCATTTTGTGGTGTCTGGTAATTGCAGACTCCCAGAATCTCATCCTCCAAATATGAACCAAAGAGGGGAGCCTGACATCATGCCAGCCACCTACACTGGGGTCATGGGAAGAAGTGGACCTTCTAGAGGTTGCTGGGCCTTGTGAAGGAGGGACCAATGCTGTGTGTGTTTATTATGAGCTGTAAGGCCTTCTAGAACAAGTAGAAGAGGAGGCGGGGAAACCTCCAAGTCACATGGTGTTGCGAAAGGTAGCCATGCCTACCCTGCCACATTCCTGCAATGGCTCGATTCAGCACCCAGAAACTGCACAGGCATTGTTTCTGTGCTGTCAATGACATAACCCTGGCCTGGAGAGGTGTGAGCAATATGTTCAAAGTCACCGCCTGTCCTCGGCAGACCAAGGGACCACCCCAGTCTGAGTCACCCCAGCCCCATCCTCTCTGCCTTGGTAATGTGAAATGAATCCAGGGACCTTCTAAGTCCACATCTATTTTTAGTTAGATGAACACATTAACATTTTTACTTACTTCATGCTGTGCTTTAAAAAGCTTTTTTTATTTTTCCCCTTGGAGATGGGAGCACTGTCATTGGAGAGAAATGGAAGATGTACCATGGTGTGGCCTCCAACCAAGTGAGCCTCATGGCCTGGCCCCAATTAAACCTCACTTCTCATTTTTGGGGTGAACAGCAACCATGACAAACACATCACCCTCGCTCACATGGCTGCAGGTGCCCACAACATTCTCCTCCTGACTCTAACCCCTCTATACCCCACCTCAAGTTTGCCCATGCTTGACTGAGGGGCATACATGGGCAGTTTAGGAATGGCTGTAGCTCCTTTGTCAGAAGGGGACATGGGCAGGTTCTCCAGGAGCCTGGACTCCACCACTCCTGTGATCTTCTGTCCCTGGTGTTTAACACTGTTGGGCTGTTATACTGACTTCAGCAGACATGTTGGGAGAGCATGACCCACATTCAAAGGTGGTTTCCTCTCAGATGCCAACCAAGATAGCCCAAGATGGTCACCAGTTCTCAGTATTGTATAATGAAAACCAATGCCTGTCTGTTGGAAATCCTTCTTTCACTGTGCCGTCAATATAACTAAAAGGGAAGAACATATTAGATCTGCATTTCTGGGGAAGCCTAAAAATCCATTGGCCATTAATAATTTTATGCTGCTTTTTAAATACTCCGTTGTATGAAGAACTACCCCATTGTATGTTGGGTTATTTGTTTTACAACTGTGGCTGCCACTGAAAGTGCCAAAGAATGAGATTCTTTCCGAGGAACGTGGAACCAGCTTGTGGTAGACTCCAGTGCAAAGTTATCAAAGCACATGCAGTTTTATTACTGTATTTTGACTTTCCAAGTTTCCATTAGGGAATATTGGTTTTTTTTTTTTTTTTAGGATTTGGGTGAAGATTTACAGAGTAAATTCACTTTTCATACAGCAGTTCACATATACTTTGTCTCATGTCATTGACCAAAATTTACAATGCAGCAGCTCCCCTCCCACTTCCTCCCCATAGTTACCTCCTCCCAGTGTCCATCCCTTCATACTCTTCGAGAGGCCCATTGTCTGCCAACCCTGTATATGATCTTGGATACACTCTCCATTTAGACATACATAATTGTTTAGCTTGTTCACCCATCTATCCGTCCCTATACCCATGTTTGCTTTCATTGACAACTCAGTATTGTATTTACAAAGGGGTTCATATTTGTTGTTTGTACTGCCCATGTAACTCTCTCTGTCTCTCTCATCCTCAATGCTGCCATATTGGTCACTCACATTTGGTACATTGCCCTTCTCTTCACCCAAATCAATATTTATCTCTATCTATCTAACAGCATTCCCTCCCCTTCCCTCCCACCCCTGGTAACCAACAAAGAAAATGTCCTCCAATATATAAACCTTTCCTTAACTTTCACAATAACGGGAATATTGGTTTTTACTTTTTCTTTTCACTGTGCAATAAAGAAAAGGGGCATTTAAGAGCATATATTTCTGATATCTAGAACCAAATGGTAAAGCTAGGGACAGAGGAATGACTGTAGATAAGTGAAGTGAATTTGCTGCTGGGAGAATACTGACCTTTCAGGGGTTCATTTACTTTGGTTTCACCTGACTGTCAGTTTGTCATACTGTGGTGGCTTGCATTTTGCTATGATGCTGGAAGCTATGCCACTGATACTTCAAATACCAACAGGGTCACCCATGTTGGACAGGTTTCAGACTAAGGCAGACTAGGAAGAAAGGCTTGGTGATCTACTTCTGAAAACCCTATGGATCACAACAGAATATTGTCTGATATAGTGCTGGAAGCTAAGCCCCCTAGGTTGAGGGCACTCAAAATACACAGTGGCCACAACAATGGATTTGAGCAAATCAATGATCATGAAGATGACACAGGGTGGGACAGCCCTTCATTCTTTTGTCCATGGAGTCACCATAAGTCAGAAGAGTCAAGGACAATTAACAACTAACCAACTTATCACTTCACACCTACCATATCTACAGTTCCTTTTAAAGCTGATCATTCAAATGTGACAGTAAACCAGAACTTTGTTTCCTGTTGCTTTATTGGTCATGCTATCAGAGGCTGAAGCGAAATGAAGTCATTGGAGCAGTGGTCCCAAACCTGGGTGTGCATGTGAATCACTCAGACAGCTGTGGCAGCATAGTTGGCTGGCCCCACACCAGAGTTCCTGATTCAGTAGGCCTGGGCAGGTTGGGAATTTGCATTTCCCACAAGGCCCCAGGAGATGCTGATGCTGCTGGTCCAGAGGCCCCATTTTGAGAACTGCTGGATTTGAGCAAAGGGGAACTGATGGCCTCTTGAGAGCCTCACTTGACCCTCTGCAAGCTGGGGTAGGAAAAACCTTGTGCACAGACCCTGGAAGGCAGGAGGCATTGGCAGGTGTCTTGCTGGGGAAGGAAGGGCTGGTCTATAAGGCTGGGGGTCTCAATGTTTTCAGCAGCTCCCAGTACAATGCAGTATGACCTCCAAGTCAACTTTCATTGTGAGCCTGGTACAGTTGAATAAAGAAGCAAACAGCTGTTCTGTGTGATGGCAGCAGGACCAGGACACAGCCTGTGAGCCCGACTATGGATTTTGGATCACCTGTCTGCCCCTTCCCTCTTCCTAGTGAAAGCTAATTGTCTTTGAGGGCATTTCTCTAGGGAGAGCAAGCTTCTGGTTGTGGGATTTTGTTGTTGTTAGTTGCTGTCAAGTTGATTCCAAGTCGAACTGTGCTTTAAAGGTTTTTAAGCATGTCTTCTGAGGCATGTCTGGGTGGGCTCAAACTGCCAACCTTTGGGCTAGCTGGTGAGTACTTAAACCATCTGTGCTAACTAGGGACAACATTATAGGGTGGAAATGCCTCGGTTCAGTAGTTTGTACTTGTTGAAGAGGATGCAGATTTTATTGTGACCTGAATTCTACCCTGAGACCATATTTTTAGATAGTCCCATATATATGTTGACTTGCATTAGTTTACAGTATCACCTGTATGGAATAGAAAATAACATTTCATTCTGCTTATTTGTAAAACCTATTCAAGCCCCTAAATAAGGCTATAGTGATCTCCATCACCATATGATTTATCCACTGGCTAGTTCCTTTGTAACATCTAGAAAGAGACTTTGGAGTCGAGGGGCCGAAATAGAGCATTATAGTGACCAGAGATGTGTCTGTTGAGGCCTCCCCCTGACACTGTCCAGACAGAAGGGATGAGAGAGAGGCTGAGGGAAGTACAAGACTCACCTAGTATTTTCTTTCCTTGTCTGTAAACCTCCTTGGAGCTCTTGGGTGGTACAAAAGGTTCATGCTCTTGACTGCTAACTAAAGGGTTGGAAGTTCAAGCCCACTCAATGGCACCTCAGAAGAAAGGCCTGGTAATCTACTTCTGAAAAAGCAGCTAGTGAAAACCATATGGAGCACAGTTATTCTCTAATACACAGGGGATCACCATGAGTCAGAATCGACTTGGTGGCAACTGGTGTCTGGTAAACCCTCCTTATCTTTTTTTTTTTAAATTAATTTTATTATTTTTATTTTATTTTTGCAGTGTTCCCTGCCCTCCCCTTCCACCCCTGGTAACCAACAAAGAAAGTTTCCTTCCATATATAAACCTTTCCTTGGCTTTTTACAATAATGAACTAATACAATGTTTGTCCTTCTGTGACTCACTTATTTCATTCAGCATAATGTCCTCCAAGTTCATCCACATTATGTGGTGTCTTGCAGATTCTACATTATTCATTAGGGTTGCATAGTATTCCATTGTGTGTATGTATCATAGTTTGGTTATCCATTTTTCTGTTGATGGCCACATAGGTTGTATCCATCTTTTTGCTATTGTAAATAGTGCTGTGATGAACATGAAACCGTCCTTATCTTTGACTAAAGAAAAATTGGTCTTTTCTGGCTAAGCAATGGTCTTTGTAGTGGCTGGAGCATGAGGTTTATCTGGGTTGGGGAGAACATTGCCAAACTGGATGTGGCCACTTGAAGTTACTGAGGCTGGGGACAGCTGGAGTCCAAGATGCCTTTGCCTCTTCCCAGTGTCAGATGCTATTGTGAGCCCATTTTACTGTATCAATATTTATGAATATGTGCTTGTAAAAGAATAAAGCCAAGCATTCCCATATCCTCTGCACACGCTGTGGAAACACGCTAAGAAACACACATGGGAAGCAGTCATTTCTTTACTCATAAACTGGTACATGTAAGAGATCTCAACCTTTGCTCTCTTCAATGCAGCATTTCCCAAAGCCCAATTTATGATATTGTTGGACTTTGGAACCCCCACTCTGTTTTTGGTAGAGCAGATAACTTAAGGTTATGCCTTATCTAAACAATAGCAAATTCCAAATTGTAGGGATTGTAATGAATTAATTTTAACAATTATACTTGGAACATGGTCATGGTCATAATTGTTAGAGCACACACTGGATGATGTGTTCTTGCAACTGCTGCTGAAAAGCCGAGGCTGTTTACATAATATTCATTTTTCCCTTCCACGAAGTAATTTACTCTACAAAAGGCTGGGAAAACACCCAGGGAGAGCTGAGAGTACACTTTGTGGCTAGGGAAACTCTTTCCCATGGAGAATCACTGTAGCCCCACACAGTCCCCAGCAGCTGGTGGAAATGAAGACTCAGAGAGGTCTGTTGATTTGGCTGGAGTCACACAATGATGCAAGCTCCCTCCATGGTGCCACCTTTCCTGGATAGCCGCACTGAGCATGATCCCTGAGTAAGATGACCGTGAGCTTGGCAATGTCCTGGATCCCCCAGTCATTGGCCCAGCTCTGCCCTCCAGATGCCACTTCAGGGCATGAGATAGGAGCCAAGCAACTGGTGTGAAGAGCAGTGTTTGTTGTGAGTGGTGCAAACAGTAATGTGTTCAGCTGCTAACCGAGAGGTCAGAGGTTCATTTACTCAGAGACTCCTCAGAATAAAATCCTAGTGATCTGCTTGCAAACAACCAGCCATTGAAAACCCTATGAAGCAGTTCTACTCCAACACACATGGGGTCGCCATGAGTCAGGATCAACTGGACAGCAGCTGGTTACTGGTTCTGGTTTTCTGTGTCCCCTCAGGACACTTCTGAGGCCTGGATGTCCTCTCTTTGTACCAGAGTGTGGGTAGGATGAAGTTAACTTCCAGGCCAGAAGGCTTTTGAAAGTCAACAGATACAGGAACCAAAGAAAATGTGATACTTTGTAAAATGTGAGTTTTCCATTGGATTGTGAATAAGTCTGATTTAAAATGGAACCCATGGGTTGGATTTTTTGTGGTTATAAGGACTATTGTTGTTGTTGTGTTGAGTTGGCTTCACCTCACGGTGACCCATATACAACAGAATGAAAAATTGCCTAGTCTTGTGCCATCTTCACAATTGCTGGTATGCTCGGACCCATTGTTGCAGCCACTGTGTATTTTGAGTGCCTTCTAACCTAGGGGGTTCATGTCCTAGCACTATATTGGACGATATTCTGTTGAGGTCTATAGGGGTTTCACGGACTAATTTTTGGAAATAGATCACCAGGCCTTTCTTCCCAGTCTGTCTGAGTCTGGAAGCTCCACTGAAACCTGTCCACCATGAGTGACCCTGCTGATATTTGAAATACCAGTGTCATAGCTTGCAGCATCATAGCAACACCCAAGCCACCACAGTACAATAAGCTAACAGATGGGTGTGTGGATAAGAACTATTAAGGAGCTGTGAAATTCTCTTATTGTAGCTGGGCTTAGGCATTTAGACATTCATGTGATACTGTCTGGTTAGAGTGCTTTCCTGGAGAGTGGGCCCTTTCATTTGGACAGGGGTCTTGCATTGCATCTTGAAGTCCAGTGCTATCGAGGTGGCCTAGCCAGCCAATCAATGAGACGGGGTGAGGACCAGATAGCCAAGAGTGGAGACTGAGACAGAGCTGAGTTCCCATTTGTGTAAAGGAAGCATGGAGGGGCTGGGAAGGCTGGGCATGCCAATTGGAGTGGCATTAGGGACAGAGGGAGAGAACAGCTGACAGCTCAGAGCCAAGAGGAGACCAGGAAAGTTTGGGTGAGTCATAAGTTCCCTAGCCCAAATCTTTATGGGGAAAACCAAGCAGCTCAAACTCTCTCCTTATCAGGAGAAGCCCACTTCTTTCCTGAAATCTTCTTTACACTGTATTGTCTGGGAGAGGCTATGATAAAGGAGCAGACAGATGCACAAGCAGGTGAACATACCAATGCCAGATGGCCAGGGAAATATTGTCTGCTCTCTTCTTCCACTGAATGCCCTGCAATTAGATTTCAAACAGCAACCCTTAGCAGGAGAGCCCTTGAGAGGCCAATGGCAGGTGGGTGGAGATAGGGCACAGATGGGAGGGAGGATGAGGTTAGGTTACTTCTCTGCCGATTAGCTCTAACATCTGGACAACCCACTTAAGCTGCAGATGTCAGCCTCTGGATTTGTAGGATGGCTATAATTGAATTTGTCATCAAACCCTGCAAGAAAATAAATGTGGGGATTTTTACAAAAGCTGTATATAAAACAGTTTCCTAAGGGGAAACAAGTGATCAGTGGGTAGAAAGTGCCTCTTAAAAGGAATTATTGCCACTGAGAAATTTTTCACCTCCCTAAGATACTGGCTAAGGAGCTCTGGTGGCTCAGTGCCTAAGGCATTTGGCTACTAACCACAAGGTCAGCAGTTTGAGCCTACTAACTGTTCCATGAAAGGAAGATGAGACATCTACTTCCATAAAGATTTACCACCCTGGAAACCCAGTGGGGGTAGCTATGAGTCAGAGTCAATTTGATGGCAGTGAGTTTAGTTTTGATTTAAGATACTGGTTACCACCCTTCCGTCAATGTGCCATACTATAGTGGCTTATGTGTCAGTATTGCAAAACACCAGTGTTGCAAATACCAAAAGGGTCACTCTTGATGGACAAATTTCAGCAGAGCTTTCAAACTAAGACAGACTAGGAAGAAAGGCCTGGTAATCTCCTTTCTAAAGTTAGCCAGTGAAAACTGCTGTGGGTCACAACAGAATGTTGTCTGATTTGCTTGCTTTAGACACACAGGTGGGATCAACCTCTGGAGGAGGGCATCATGTTTGGTGAAGCAGAGGGCCAGTGAGGATGAATAAGACCCTCAGTGAGATGGATCGGCACAGTAGCTGCAAAAATAGGCTTGAACATGCTGGTGATTGTGAGGACGACACAGAACTGAGCAGCATTTCATTGTGTTTCACATAAGGTCACTGTGAGTGGGTATCAACCCAATAGCAGCTAACAAAAACAACAACCAAAAAACCAAACTCACTGCTATCGAGTCAATTTCAACTCATAGCAACCCACATTGGGTTTCCTAGATGATAAATCTTTACAGGAGTAGATTTCCCCATCTTCCTTCCACAGAGCAACTGGTGGATTTGAACTGCCAACCTTCTGGTTAGCAGTCAAATGCCTTAGGCACTATGCCACCAGAGCTCCTTAACAGCAAGAACAAGCTACTGCTAAAACAATAAATCTCTTCTGTTAATGAATATTTTCATAAAGTGACGTTAGTGCATGCATAAATAATAAACCAAGCTGATTTGCATCAAAGGCTAACAAAAAGAAATGATCAGCTCCAGTTTTTCATCACTGACATAAAGGGATAGAATATAATTCTATAAGAGTTTCAGGTTATTTTTTCATAATTTTGCCTTGAAGACAATGTTGTTGTTGTTAGGTGCTCTCAGCTTGGTTCTGACTCAGAGAGGCCCTGTGTACAACAGAACAAAACACTGCTCGGTCCTGTGCCAGCCTCACAATCTTTGCTCTGCCTGAGCCCATTGTTGTAGCCAGAGTCAATCCAGCTCATTGAGGGTCTTCCTCTTTTTCACTGACACTCTAATTTCCCAGCAAGATGGTCCTTTTCCAGGGACTGGTCCCTCCTGACAATGTGACCAAAGTAGAAGAGTCAAAGTATCGCCAACCTCACTTCTGAAGAGCATTTAACTTCAGAATATAATGGCATATTTTATTTTTACTTGTGTGTATGGATACATACATGTGCGACTATATTAATATATGAGAGCATTTCTTTTTTTTTATTTTTTATTGTTATTTGGGTACAAATTTACAGAACAAATTCACTTTCCATACAGCAGCTCACATACACTTTGTCTCATGACATTGACTATAATTTACCACAATGCAATAGCTCCCCTCCCACTTCCTCCCCATAGTTATCTCTTCCCTGTGTCCATCCCTCCCTGCACTCCTGCCCCCTTAGCTGTCTCCCTGTGCATACGCAGCCCTTCCTTTTCACATGATTGTTCTCCATGGGAGCGTTTCTTAAAGTCAGAAGTAGAGCATCAGGATTTGGGTAGTCCAGTCTAGTCTTCTCATTTTACAGATTAGAAAACTGAGGACCAGGTTGAGAGATTTGCTCCAGGTAGGCCAGCTTTGGAGACTGATCCTATCATTGACACATCTAATTTTTTATTTTGCATACAAACACATACACAAGTATATATGTACAAATACATATGTATTTTTTAAACCTTAAAAAACATTAAACTTCTCCTTTTTTTTTTTTTACTTTTAAACATTTTTGTGGTATACCAACAAAACATATGCTAGTTCAACATCTTCCATGCATATATGTATTTTGTCCTGAGTGAGGTGATAAATCTTTGATTCTTCCATCAATACAGAAATCTCATGTAACCAGATTAGAATAAGCCAAAAAAAAGACAAAATGCTTACAATTAAATAAAGCCTCATGACTAAATTTGACCATGGTTTTAAAACTATGCCAGAGAAACCTTGTCCTACATTAAATTAGACATGAATGTGTATGGTAAGAAATGTGGACTGTTGAACTGCCTTCTCTTTCTTCTTCCTCCATTGGAGTAATTTTCAGGGTAGAAATGATTTGAAAACTTCCCCCCTCACCCTCACCCCATTTTCATTATAGGGGACAAACTATAGTCTCTTCCTTGGGCACCTTTTTACTGAGTATCTGTTATCAGCAGAGTGTTTTGCTAAGTCCTGTGGAGGAGCAAAGTGAGTAAAAACCCATTCCTCAGTGAGTTTATAATGTGCCTGGAGACCCAGAAAGCTCCAGCAATTGGGCACAGGCCACACCCCGGCAGTGAATGAGGCATGGATAGGAGGTATGTGAATCTAGAGAGAAAAGTACTCTCTGGGGAGAAATCCTGGCTTGGGGGAGGGCTTCAAGGAGGGTGGGACTCCTGCAGGTGCTAGAAGAGTGGGTATGAATGCATTTGGTGGAGAGGTAAGGGGGCAGGGGATATGATGTTTGGTAGGTGCAGAGGTAGATCAGCCTGGGCAATATGGAGGTGCATTAGAAAAGAAGGTGGAGCGGCACAGACTGCAAAGGTCCTGCTACCATCTAGCTGTGGTGTTTTGAGTTTAGGTAAAGGACAAAGGCAGTGGTGTGCAGAAAGGAAAATAAATGGACTTTCAGGGAGCAGCCTGTGGACAGTGTTGAGGATGCCACAAAGGAAAAGGCTGGAGGCCCGGCAAAGAATGTTTTGCAATAATTTGGGTGAGGATCTTAGACTAGGATAGTGACAATGGCATAGTGGCTTACATAGTGACCCTCCAAATAATATGTCTGTGCCCTAGCCCATAAAATAAAAAAAAAAGGAAAACCTGTTGTCATTGAGTCAATTCTGAGTCATAGTGACCCTACAGGACAGAATAGAACTGCCCTGTAAGTTTTCCATGGCTGTCATCTTTACAGAAGCAGACTACCTCATCTTTCTCCCATGGAGTTCAAAGGGCTGACCTTACAGTTAGCAGCCAAGTGTTTAACCACTACAACACCAGGCTCCTAGCTCCTAAACCAAACCCAAACCAAATCAATTCCCTGCCACTGAATCAATTCTAACCTTATAGGACATTGTAGAATGCCCCACAGAGTTTCCAAGGCTACAAATCTTTAGGGAAGCAGGCTGCCTCATCTTTTCTCCCATGGAGTAGCTGGCTGGTTCAAACTACTGACTTTTGGTTAGCAGCCCAATGCTTTAACCACAGCACCACCAGAGGTCCTTTCTTGGCCTCTGTTCTTGTTGTTGTTATGTGCTGTCTAGTCAGACCCAACTCATAGCGACCCCTCCTCGGGTTTCCAAGGTGGTATCACTATAGAAGTAGGGTTGCCCAACCTTACTTCCAAGGAGTGGCTGGAGGGTTTGAACCACCAGCCTTCTCGTTAGCAGTCAAGTGCCTTAGGCACTATGCTACCAGAGCTTGGCCTCTAGAACCTATAAATATGGCCTAATGTACAAAAAAGGGCTTTGCAAATGTTAAATTAAGGATCTTGTGATGAGGTCATCTTGGATTAGGGTGAGCACTAAATTTAATGACAATTCCTGATAAGAAAAGATAAGGGGGAACAGACACAGAGACATAGAGGGAAGATGGCCATGTGAAGATGGAGAGAAAGGTTGGAGTGAGGCAACCCCAACAAGGAAAACCTGGGGCCACCAAAACTGAAACAGATGAGGAAACATTTTCTCCTAGAGCCTGTGGAGGGAGTATGGCCTTGCCAACACCTTGATTTCACCTCCAGACCTGTGAGAGAACAAATCTGTTGTTTTAAGGCACCAATTTTGGGGTCATCTTTACAACAGCTCTAGGAAATGAATAGAAATGAAAATAAAGGATCAATATAGAAAAATATCAATAAGCCATTGTGAAAAAGTACTTCAGTATTGAATCTTGGTGAGGATGTGGGGTGACAAATTCTTATGCACTACTGATGGGAGTGTAAGTGGTATAATCATTGAAAGCACATTTTGGCATTATTAACACAAGCTGAGAATGCATGCACTCTATGAGCTTGTAATTTCACTCCTGGGGTATACACAGTGCTCTTGGAAGTGCTATTCATAATTTCCAAAGAGACTGGAAACAACCCAAATGCTCATAAGAAGAAGGGTTGGCAAACTGTGGCTAAGTGCACAGTGGAATATTATAGAATAGTGAAAACAAATGAAGCACAATTAAACATATCAAGACAAATGAATCTCACAGACAAAATGACGTTGAATGAAGCAAAGCAGTTCTCAAGAAAATATATATATATTATGGCATCATTTATACACATTTCAAAAAAGTGCAAACTTAACAAAATTGTTTAAAGAAAAAGCACAAATATGGTACAATATGGAGAAAAAGAAAGGGTAATACAAGACTGGTGACATCTGGAGTAGAGGAAGAGGACTAAGATCAGGGAGGGCATGGAGCTCAGAATGTTTCTGATGTTCTGTTTCTTAAGCTGGGTGGTGGAGACATGCGTATTTATTTATTTATTTTTCTGTAAATGTCACAAATATGTGTTCTGCATTGCAGTTGTCTTGTGTTTGAGATGTAGTCTGGAGCCAGACTGCTTGGTTCAAGCTTCCCTACTTACTAGCTATGGTACTTTGGGCAAATTATTTTAGCTGTCTGTGCCTCAGTTTTCTCATCTATAAAATGGGGGTGTTAAAAGTAAGAAACTCATAGGGTTGTGGTGAAAATTAAATGAATTAATGCATGTAAGAGCTTAGAATAGTGCCTGAGGCATCCAAAAAAAAGAAAGAAAGAAAAAACCAAACTCACTGCCATCAAGTTGATTCTGACTCATTGCGAGGTAGTATCTCTACAGAAGTAGATTGTCCAGTCTTCCTTCAAAGGACTGGTGAGTAGGTTTGAACTGCCAGCCTTCTGGTTAACAGTCAAATGCCTTAGGCACTGTGCCACCAGAACTCTGTAAGCATTGTTGTTGTTGTTGTTGTTGTTGTGTGCTGTCGAGTCGGACCCAACTCATGGCGACCCCTCCTTGGGTTACCAAGGCAGTATCACTATGGAAGTAGATTGGCCAACCTTCTTTCTGAGGAGTGGCTGGAGGGTTTGAACCGCCAGCCTTCTGGTTAGCAGTCAAGTGCCTTAGGCACTATGCTACCAGAGCTCCCCTGTAAGCATTAGATATCACTATTGTTGTCACTATCACTGTCATCATCATCATCATAATTTTGTAAATTCAAAGCAGTTTGAGATCAAAAAAAAGAAGGAGAGAAGAGATGAAACTATGAAGAAAGTAAACAAAATAACAAGTGTTAAATGATGGCATGCACATGTATAGCAAATGATGTGGTATATAGTATGAGTGCACACAGAGAGGGGAGGGGCAGCTTTAAAGGGATACTGAGCTATAAGCATGAGTGACTGAGCACAAGATGCAGCTGAGAATTAATGAAGATGGAAGGAAAAGCAAGAAGCAGAAGGAACTGATGGTTTCTTTTTGGGTGTGTTGACTTTCTCTTGAAACAAATTCTACACTCAGCTGGTAGTATAGGATGGCCTATTGAAGCCATGTCCCCAGGAGGAAAATCACATGCCTAGGCTCTGGTGGTGTAGTGCCTAAGGCATTTGACTGCTAACCAGGAGGCTGGCGGCTCAAACCCACCAGCCACTTCTCAGAAGGAAGGCTGGGCAATCTACTTCCGTAGTGATACTGCCTCAGGAACCCAAGGAGGGGTCACTATGAGTTGGATCTGACTCCATGGCAGTGTGTTTGGTTTTGTTTGGTTTAGGCTATAGCAGATCTGCGATTTTGGGGAGTTTTGTGCTTCTTGTTACAGTTTTAAGTCATTATAAATGGGTAGGAGCCTAGCTGGTTTGCAGTTTGTGAGAACACAAGAGAAAGCACAAAGCTTGGACTGTCAATTGTGTGATATAAATCTAGCCTGACTGATGGAACAATTTAAAGTTCATCCTGTAGGGAGGATGGAAGACTTCATCTTATGAGGAAGGAACAGTCACTGGAGAAGACCATCATGCTTGTAAAGTAGAATGTCTGCAAAAAAGAGGAAGACCTACAATGAGATGGACTGATACAGTGGTTGCAACAATGGGCTCAAACATAGCAATGATAATGAGGATGGTGCAGGATCAGGCAGTGTTTTGTTCTGTTGTGCATAGGGTCACTATGAGTTGGCACTCATTTGACAACACCTAACAACAGCAACAGACCTATAGGGAGACAGTGGGGCCCCAGATGGAACAGCAGATAGGACATGATAAAGAACCCAGAGAGAAGCCTATATGACCATGAAACCAAAAGAACTAGATGGTGCCCAGCTACCACTGTCAACCACTTGGAAAGGGATCAGTACAGAAGATCCTGGATAGAGTGGGAGAATAATGTGAAACCAAACTCAAAATCATGAAAAAAGACCAGGCTTACTGGTCTGATAGAATGTGGTGAGACTCCAAAGACTTGCTTGTAGTTACCCATCAGGTCTGGAATTGAACTCACTCCCATGGCTTCCAGCCAAACAATACGAAACAAAACAAAACAAAACAAAAACTTACTGCTGTCAAGTCAGTTCTGACTCATAGTGACCCCTCTTTGTGTTTCTGAGGCACTATCTCTACAGAAGTAGATTGCCCAATCTTCTTTCCAACGAGTGGCTGGTAGGTTTGAACTTCCAGCCTTCTGGTTAGCAGTCAAATGTCTTAGGTACTATGTAGGGTGAACATTTACATCAGGTAGATACACTCCTTAGAACAATCAATCATGGGAGAACAGAAAGGCAGTATTTGCATGGGGAGATAGCTCATGGGGCAGGAATGCATAGGAAAGGACACAGGGAAGGGGTAACTACAGAGAGGAAGGAAGAAGAGAGCTGTTACATTGTGGGGGATTGCAGTCAATGTTATGAAACAAAATGTGTATGAACTGCTGTATGTAAAATGAATTTGCCCTTTAAACTTTCACCCAGATAATGATAAAAACTAAAAACACAAAAGCCCAGAGAGAGCCGAGAGATGCTCACAATCCTATCTTGAATACCCACTGATCCAGGATGCACCATGTCCACATTCTTTCTGAGGAAGAGCAGATATCCTTAGTCATGCTTTGACTGAAGATGATTTATTTTACAAGGTAAACCAAGAATCAACACTTGAGTAGTATCCTTTCCATGTTTGTCTAATCTATAAAACCAGGGGAAGTTCCTGACGAAGGTGTCAGGGATTCAATTGCATCCTTTAACTTGGGGGCACCTTGAACATACCACTGGGTTGTCAAAAATCCTAATTGTGGGAAAAAAGGAATCCCTGGGCTTCTTCTGAAGCTGTCTCTGAAATGCTTCTCAGATGTGGCCGTGCACAGCAGTGATTGACTAATGAGAGTATTTCCAGCTCTACATAGTTGACTTGGATGAGAAGAGCCGTAGGCTAATATTTTCTGTTTGAGAAACTTCATTAATGTAAATATTCAAGGAGAGAAATAGAGCCCAGTCAGTAGATGTCAGCCAAATCCTGCTTCTGGGAGCCATCCAAAGTTCCCTGCACCTACAATTATGCATGTACTAGGCTTTTGCTTTGTTTTTTCTTTTCTGTTCAGAGCTTGAATTTGGGATTAGGAACACAGTAATTTAATATTAGGACAGTGTTCATGGTTTTCATCTAATAGACCCAGGTTCCTCACTGTCCTTGTATGGATATGTTAAGTACAAAGGAACTAAATCAGTTTGAAAAGCCTGAGAGTAGAGGAGAAGCACAGACAAAGCTAGGGCTGTCTGTTAAATGCTTTACCCAAGTCTAGGTGGCTCAGTGGCAGAATTTTCACCTCCCATTGGGAGACTGAGTTTTGATTCACAGCTAGTGCATCTCACGTGCAGCCACCACATGCCTGTCAGTGGAAGCTTCCATGTTGCTATGATGCTAAATAGGTATCAGCTGAGCTTCTGGACTAAGATGAACTAGGAAGAGAGGCCTGATGATTTACTTCTGAAAATCAGCCAGTGAAAATAACAATTGGTTTCACAGCCAATGTTGGTAGAGCACAGGACTGAACAATGTTTTGTCCCATGGTGCATGGTTTTGCCATGAGGCTGGCCAACTCAGTGGCAGCTAACCATAGTGTGGCTAATGGAGCAGTTTAGCTAAATTTCTTTCTGGTTTTTGAAAGTCTCACTCGGGCCTTTTTTGAGGGCTTGCAGCTTCTGGTCAGTGTTGCACTGTGATCTTTCCTTAGCAGAGGATGGCTCTGATGCCATTCAACTTTGAAATGTGTTCCACCACAAACCTCCATCACAGAAAAGCTGCTTGGAAGAACAGAGGGACAACTGCCTGGCACAAGGACTGCAGTTTAAGGGTAACCCCCTGTGAGGTTTACAACGAGCTTTCCTCAAAGAATTTGGCCTTTGTCCATGCTTCCTGAGAGATGACCTTTAAAATCTTGGAGTTCCCCATTGGCTCAAGTTTGTTTTTCATGAGGGCTCCAGACCACACCTGGGTATCTATGCTAATGAAGTGACTCTTGGGTGCACGCTGGCCAGGACAGAAAGACCCACCCATGGTATCAGCTCAACTTCAGGTAAGGAATTATATGGGCAATGGATCAATCAATTATGCCTGTACCATGAGACTCCACTGTAAAAACTCTGAACACAGAAGCTCCATGAGCTTCCTGTTTGGTGACAGAAATTGATACAGAGGAGAATAGCTTCTCCTTTGGGGCACTGAAAATCCTCCTAGACCTCCCCTTTTGTGTCTTTTCATTTGTATATATTTTGCTATAATCAAATTGCAATTGTAAATGTAGTACTTTTCTGAGACCTGTAAGTCATTCTAGTGAAATTTTAAACCTGAGGGAATACCAGGAGCCAGCATGTCAGAAGTTAGGGGGGCCTAGGAATCCCCAAGCTTATAACTGCCATCTTGAGGGGATAGAGGGAACCCCTGAATTTGTAGTCAGCAAGCCAGGAGTGAGGGGCCCTGGGTGCACCTGCATTTATGGCTGACATGTTAAGGGGATAATGGGAAAACTCAAATTTGTAGCCAGCAGTTCAGAAGTCAGGGTGTCATGGGGACCCCCAATTTTGGAGTTGGCATCTAACATCTTAGGTTGACTTGGTGGTCTGGAGGACAGCACTTTAACTTGTGAGCACTGATCTAGTTCTGGTGGTTAGGGTCAGAGGAAGAAGTGGTGCAGTTGCAGTTGGTGTCAGAACAGAATTGGAATGATTCACTGACTCTCCTTTCTCTTGATGTTCCTCCGTAATTCTGGGGCAGCCATCTCCTCTTCATGGCTCTGATTGGGCCTTTCTTCTGGAGTTTGGTGTTCAACACTTGGATTTTAATCACTGCTTTGATGATGGGTTTAGGAAAGGTATCAGAGGGAAGGCTTCCTCTTGGATGATATCCTAGGCCCATGTGGTCCTGGGAATGAGTAAGGTCCTGAAACCTGCAGAAGCTGCTTTTTGTGTTAGATGCTCCACAACTCAAGGAAAGAGAGTAGCACCTTCCATAGCCCCTGCACCTGCCCGGATATGAGAATTAGCCCATGGGCATGGTTGTAGTTGGAGCTTCAGCAATGCAGTGGGCAAAGAATCTGAAATTCAGATTCCAGGAACACCTGGTGAGACTAAGGCTATTCCCTAAGGAGTACATCTGGCCTGGGTCAAGGAGGCCACTTTGATGGGAGGTGCTGCAGGCAGGTGTGGGGTGTGTGGTCCAAGTAAGAGAGTGTATGACAAAGCCCAAGTCCAAAATAATATCAGCAAGAGCAGTTGTCCCAAGCAGATGACAGGACCAGACCAAGGAGGAGCTGGTGCTGAGCTAGTGCAGATGTCATCATGGCTACCATGGAGGGGCTAGGGGTAAGCTCATACCACACTGGCTTCATATCTGCAAGGTGTGGAATAATGCTCCTTCTACCGAGTGTGTTTCATTTTCTCACCTAAAGTCCTCTAATAAAAGAGCCTCTTTGAATGACCTCAGGGAGAAATGCTTTTGTGTGACTGGACCCTCCTGGTGGTTGCATCAAAATCCCATTGGCCACTAGAATGACTATCACCAGAAAAATGGAAAATAACAAATGTTGGCAAGGGTGGGGAGAAATTGGAATTCTTGTTCATTGCTGGTGGCAATGTAAATTGGTGCAGCCATTGTGGAAAGCAGTTTGGCAGTTCTTCAAAAGGTCAAACATGGAACTACCCTATGAACCAGCAATTTCATTCCAGGTATACCCAAGAGAATGGAAAGCAAGGACTCAGATATTTGTATGCCAATGTTCATTGCAGCATTATTCACAATAGCCAAAAGGTTGAAACACTCAGGTGTCCCTCAACAGATAAATTGATCAGCAAAATGTGGTATACACACAATAGGTATTATTCAGCCATAAAGCAGAATGAAGTTCTGATACATGCTATGACATGGATGAACCTTGAGAACATTATGCTGAGTGAAATAAACCAGACATAAAAGGAAAACTGTTGTATGAGCCCACTTATATGAAATATCTAGAACAAGTAAATGCATAAAGACAAAAGTTTACTAATGGTTTCCAAGGGCTGGGGCTGGGGAGTTATTGTTAAGGTGGTACAGAATTTCTGTTTAGGGTACTGAAAAACTGATAGTTGTACAACATGGGGAATGTTTCTGCTAAAGAATGGTTAAAATGGCAATTTTTCCCCCAAATTTTCATTGTGATTTGGATGAAAGTTTACAGAGCAAATTCATTTTCCATACAGCAATTCATACACATTTTGTATCATGACATTGACTGCAATTCTTCACAATATAACAGCTCTCTTCCTACTTCCTCCCCACAAAAGTTACCTCTTCTGTATGTCCTTCGCTCCCATGAACTCCTGTCCCCTGAGCTGTCTCCCTGTGCAAACACTGCCCTTCTGTTCTCCCATGATTGATCACTCCAAGTAGTGTATCTGAAGCCACAGGAGTGAGTTCAATTCCAGACCTGAAGGGTAGCTAGGGTAGCAGGGGTCTCACCAGGCTCTATCAGACCAGCAAACTTGGTCTTTTTTTGTTTGATTTTGTTCTTGCACTCTATCCAGGATCTCCTACACTGATCCCCCTCTGAGTGGTTGACAGTGGTAGCTGGGCACCATCTAGTTCTTCTGGTCCCATGGTCACTTAGACTGAGGATCGCGTGGTCTACCAGTCCCTTGGACTAATTGTTTCCATGTGTCTTTGGTTTTCTTCATTCTTCTTTGCTCTGGATGAGGAAAGACCCATCATTGCATCTAGATGGCTACTTGTAAGCTTTTTTTTTTTTTTTTAATTAGGATTTGGGTGAAGATTTACAGAGTAAGTTCACTTTTCATACAGCAGTTCACATATACTTTGTCTCATGTCATTGACCAAAATTTACAATGCAGCAGCTCCCCTCCCTCTTCCTCCCCATAGTTACCTCCTCCCAGTGTCCATCCCTTCATACTCTTCTGCACCCTGAGCTATCTCCCTGTGCATAAGCAGCCCTTCCTTCTCCCATGATTGTTCTCTCCAGGGCGTGTGTCTACTTGAGGTAAATGTTTAACTCACATGCCTGTACTTTGTTTGGCTGGAAACCACAGTTGTGGGTTCAATTCTAGACCTGAAGGGCAGCTAGGGGCCATAGTCTCAGTGGTTACACCAGGCTCTATTGGACCAGCAAACCTGGTCCCCACCTTCTTTTTTTTTTTTGCCTCCAAATGATTTTGAGTTTTGTTCCACATTGTTCTCCCTCTTTATGCAGGATCTCCTACATCCCTTCCAAGTGGATGGCAGTGGTAGCTGGGCACCATCTAGTTCTTCTGGTCTCATAGTTGTATAGGTTGCAGATCGGATGGTGTACCAGTCGCTAGGACTGATTGTTTCCATTAATTTTGGTTTTCTTCTTTCTTCTTGACGAGGAGAGACTCGTTGTTACATCTAGATGGCAGCTTCCTAGCTTTTAAGGTCCCAGTCGCTACTCGCCAAAGTAGTAGATGGAACAATGTTTTGTATAGTATGTTATGCCAATTGAGCTTGATGTCCCCTGCGACTATGGTCCCAAGCCCGCAGGATCAACTACTCGGTCCCTCTGGGTAGCTGGCTGTGACCAAGCAATGACCATAACCTTGCCCCTTGTCAGCTCTACTATACACCTGGGAATTCTGATCATTCACATGAACTTTACTTGTAAGCTTTTAAGATGCAATTGCTACTCCCCAAAGTAGGCTGTAGAACAATGTTTTTGTGTAGTATGTTATAAAATAGGAGCTGTGGTAGCATAGTGCCTAAAGCACTTGACTGCTAACCAGAAGGCTGGCGGTTCAAACCCACCAGCCACTCCTCGGAAGGAAGGTTGGGCAATCCTACTTCCGTAGTGATACTGCCTCAGAAACCCAAGGAGGGGTCGCTATGAGTCGGTGCCGACTCGACGGCATATAACAACAACAACAACAACAACAATGTTATAAAATGGCAAATGTTTTGTTATATATTCTTTTCCACAGTAAAATTCATCTTAAAAGTCCTATTGCCCACTGCCCCAGGTGGGGGCTGGTACTTGGAAGGGTTCTGAGTTCCTAAGTGTGACACTCAGGCCACTGTGATTGGTCCCCTGAGGAAAACATGAAGGAAATCATATCTTTGTGCCTCTGCTGCATGGCCCTTATGGTTGCTTTTCCACTGTCCTAATCCTCCTAGTCTGCAGACTAACTCTACTTTGAAGGAAAAGACAAGGAACCTAGGGTTCTCTGTGTATGCGTATTTTAATATAAATGGATTTACCAACAATATGTTGGGATTGTTGTTGTTGTTGTTGTTATGTGCCGTCGAGTCAGCCCTGACTCATAGCGACCCCTCCTTGGGTTTCCGAGGCAGTATCACTACGGAAGTAGGATTGCCCAACCTTCCTTCCGAGGAGTGGCTGGTGGGTTTGAACCGCCAGCCTTCTGGTGAGCAGGCAAGTGTCTTAGCCACTATGCTACCAGAGCTCCCATGTTGGGATTAGAGGAAAGATAAAATTTTGTAGGTGCCTCCATGGAGTGCTTAAAGGAGATTGAACATCATTTTGCTTTGTATTTATTGATGTGATTGTTCCCCATTACTTCCTGGATGCTGACCTTTGCATAATAATAATAATAATAATAACAAATTGCTGTTGAGTTGACCTTGCCTCATGGTCACTCCGTGTGGATCAGAGTAAACTGTGCTCCATGGGATTTTCAGTGGCTAATTTTGGGGAAGTGCATCTCCAGGCCTTTCTCCTAAAATGCTGCTGGATGAACTCAAATCACAAATGTTTCAGTTACCAGCTGAGCACGTTAAATGTTTGCACCACCCAGGGACTCCAACTCCTGCATGTTGTTAGGTGCCATGGAGTTTGTTTCAACCCATTGTACAAAAGAATGAAATGCTGCCTGGTCCTGCACCATCCTCATAACAGTTTCTATAGCACAGTTCAGATTACTTGGATCTGAGCAGGATGGAAAGAATAAGCTTCTACTTAGTGTTAGGGGCAGAAGTGAAACTTGGGAGACAGAGGAGTTGGGACCAGGCTAGCAGGAGATCTGGAGATGACAGATGGGCTGACAAGGAATGCTAAACATGAAGGAACCCAGCGAACCAGGATGATGAGGAAGGGAAAGGATCTAAGGGAAAAAGGATGAAAAATAATCCTTGAATTGTGGTCAGGTGACCATTTAAATCCATTAAGCCAGTGCCTAGAGAAAACCCATACAGTACACTTGCTACTTTGTTAACAAATTGACTTCCAGAGTGAAGTGTCTATTTAAAATCCAGTAGTAGCTTTTCACAGTCTGACCAATTGAATCAATTGTTCTCTTGAAGCTAGAATGGACTTCCTGTCCCAAACACTGAGCTTATGGCAGGTGAAGGTTGATGTGTTATTTGCATGGTTTGGGCACAACCCATTAGAATGTCTGCATTTTATGAGTACTCATGCTTCTTGTGACTTAGAAGCCTTTACATGTATCTTCAGTTCATTTTGATGTTTTCAAACCTAGTTTCCCAGACCTGGCTCCTATTATTGTTGCCAACTAGAAAGCACCCTTCCTATTTCAGAAGTTGCATAAAAGAGGTTTGATCAATGGGTGTTGGCTTTTTCATAAAATATGGAAAATGGAGCCAGTTAATAAGAAAGCTTTTTGGCATTAGGGGAAGATGTAGGTAGAGTAAAAAATGAAATACCACTGGAGGTTACAGGAAAATGGACTTTTGTCCTTTTTGCTTGAGGCTAGTTTTGGGGAGAAGAGAGAAAAAAAGGGCCTGAGATGAAAAAGACAGTATGTTTCAACCAGGAGCCTTTTTCTGTTCTGGAACTGAAATTAATAGCTTAAGAGAAAGAGAGGCAGACGGACAGACAGACAGACAGGGGAACTCATTGTCTAGATGTTGGCATCCGGGGAAAAGTCACTACTTGGGCACAAAAACTGAGTACTGCTGTTCAGTTTTCAAATTGAGGTTGATGTGATATTTAGAGATCACTGAGTAGCCTCATAGGTACGGTTGACATAATTTAAATAATTGGAAGGATTTTTTTTTTTTTTCAAAATGAGTTATACTAGTTGGGTGTAGAAGTCTGTGAAAAAGACCAGTTCTGCTTTAAAATGTATAAAAATACTTCAGTGATAGAAGATCTCTTCATGCATGACAGGCAGATATAGATGACTGTCATCTGTTTGTTGGTACCAGCACTGGAACAGGACTCCACTATCACTACTTTAAGTGGCTAGCCCACAGGGCATGGTGTGCATGTGTGTGCATGGTATGTGTGCATGTGTGTACAAGGTGTATGTGTATGTACATGGTGTATATGTATGTGTACCTGGTCTGTGTGCACATGGAGTATATGTATTTATGTACATGGTGTGTATATGTACATGGTGTGTATATACATGATTATGTGTATGTGTGTACATGAAGTGTATGTGTGTGTACAAGGTATAGGTGCACATGGAGTGTGCATGTATATACATAGTGTGTGTATACAGGATGTGTGTTTATATGTATGTACATAATGTATATAGATGTGTATTCATGATACAGGTAGGCATGCATTTACATGTTATACATGTATGTGTACATGCTGTGCATGTGAGTACATGGCATGTGTGTACATGGTAAGTGTGCATATGGTATGTGTATGTACATTCTATGTATGTGAGCCTACAGGGTATGTATACACTGTATATGTGTATGTGTTTACATGGAGTATGTGGGTGTGTATACATGATATATGTGTACATGCATGTACATTATGTGCACACATATGTGTGCATGCGTGCACACAGATTTTTATTGTCTGAAAGCTTCAGATGCGAGTTACAGAGGAGGCACAAATAATTTGAAATGAAAGTCAGAGTTTAATTTGTGAGATTTTCTATTCTCCACTTAGGGCTGGAATGTTTTTATAGAAATTATGGAGCAACTCTCTGAAAGGAGAAAATTTGTTTCTGTTTATTTTATTTGTGAGTTTTTTCTTTTTAGTTGTGGGTTAAGCCTCCTTCTAGGGAAGAGGTGGCCCTCCTGTCACCTAATGTTCTTCAATATGTTCCTGAACCCTGTCCTTGGTGTCACAGAAACAATATTTCTGAATTGACCATTTCTCTCTCAACTGATAAATGTGTATTCTCCGATTGATTCTAGAAAATATTTGGGGCAGGATTCATAATTTAGTTTTTGAGATGCATCCAGCTTTGTTTTCTAGCCCATCTCCCTGCCTCCTCAAGGGTGAGCCCCATGGGACCTGGTTGATGTGGTTCTTACCTCCTGGCCTCCTGGAGAAGGAGCTGCCATTGGGAGGAACAGAGTCTGGGTATCAGGGGTTCTTCGTTTGGATCTAAGTATGGCTACTTGCTCCCTGCATGGCACTGGGAGAGCCCCTCTGCCTCTCCAGCCCTGGTCGCCTCCTCTAAAACCTGAACATGTTACTGCTTTTCTCTTAGGGCTGTTGTGATCATTAAAGTAAATTAGTACACAAGAGTCCCTGGGTGGTGCAAATGGTTAATATGCTTGGCTGCTAACCAAAAGGATGGCAGTTTGAGTCCACCCAAAGGTGCCTCAGAAAAGGCCTGGCAGTCTACTTCCAAAAAATCAGCCTTTGAAAACACTATGGAACATAGTACTACTCTGACACCATGGAGTTGCTTTGAGTTGGAATAACTCAGTAGCACTGGTTGGTAAATTAGCATGTAGTTGTTGTTGTTTGGTGCTGTTGAGTGGCCTCCAACTCACAGAGATCCTGTGTGCAGCAGAACAGATCATTGCTTAATACTGCACCATTCTCAAAATTTTTGCTGTATTTGAGCCCATTGTAGTAGTCACTATGTCAATCCATCTTGTTGAAGGTCTTCTTTTTTGCCAACCCTCTACTTTACCAAGTGTGATATTCTTCTCTAGGGACTGGTCCCTCCTGATAATATGACCAAAATACAAGAGATGAAGTTTGGTCATTCTTGTTTCTAGTGAACATTCCGGCTGTGCTTCCTCCAAAACTGATTTGCTTGTTCTTCTGGCAGTCTGTGGTACATTCAATACTCTTTGCCAACTCCATAATTCAAAGCCATCAATTCTTCTTTGATCTTCTTTGTTCGTTGTCCAGCTCTCACATGTGTATAAAACTATTGAAAACACCATGGCTTGAGTTAGGCTCACCTTAGTCTTTTGCAGCACATTAGCCCAATGCAATATTTCATTTGATTTCTTGACTGCTTTTTGTATGAGCATTGACTATGGATCCAAGGAAAATGAAATTCTTGACAACTTCAGTTGTTTTTCCATTTATCCTGATGTTGCTTATTGGTACAATTGCATTTTTGTTTTCTTTATGTTAGGGTATAATCCATACTAACGGCTGTAGTTTTTGATCTTCATGAGTATGTACTTCAAAACTTCTTCACTTTCAGCAAGCAAGGTTGCGTCATCTACACATCACAGGTTGTTAATGAGTCTTTCTCCAAACCTGATATTGCATTCTTCTTCATATAGCCCAGCTTCTCAGATTATTTGCTCATAATTTTGCCTAGAGAATCCTTCAAAGTTGCAACTGAAAGCTTGATTTTTTTTTTTCCCTTCAGTTCTTTCAGCCTGAGAAAGGCTGAGTATGTTACTCCCTTTTAGTTTACTAACTCCAGGTTTTTGCACATTTCATTATAATATTTTACTTTGTCCTTTTGAGCCATGCTTTAAAATCTTCTGTTCAGCTCTTTTACTTCATCATTTCTTTACTTTGCTTTAGGTCCTCTACATTCAATAACAAGTTCCAGAGTCTCTTCTGACATTCATTTTTGTCTTTTCTTTCTTTCCTGAGTTCTTAATGACC
This sequence comes from Orycteropus afer afer, assembly GCF_000298275.1. Lineage (NCBI taxonomy): Eukaryota > Metazoa > Chordata > Mammalia > Tubulidentata > Orycteropodidae > Orycteropus > Orycteropus afer. Next base: position 4,615,468 of record NW_006921766.1, on the reverse strand, counting down.
TTTTGCTTTCTTCATGTATGATGTCCTTGATGTCATCCCACATGTTGTCTTGTCTTTAGTCATTAATATTCAATTCATCAAATCTATTCTTGAGATGGTCTCTAAATTCATGTGAGATATACTCAAATTGTAGTTTGGCTCTTGGGGACTTGTTTTAATTTTCTTCTGTTTCAGGTTGAACTTACATACAAGCAATTGGTGGTCTGTTCCACAGTTAGCCACTAGCCTTGTTTTGATTGATGATATTGAGTTTCTTCATCATCTCTTTCCACAAATGTAGTTGATTTGATTCCATCTTGCAAGGTGCACATGTAAAGTTGTGGTTTATGTTGTTGAAAAAAGGTATTTCCAATGAATAGGTCATTGGTGTTCAAATTCTATCATGTGATCTCCAGTATTGTTTCTATCATGAAGGCCATACTTTCCAACAACTGATCCTTCTTCTTTATTTCCAACTTTCCTATTCCAATCACCAGTAATTACAATACATCTTGATTGCATATTTAATTAATATCAGACTGCAGAATTTAGTAAAAATCTTTCATTTCTTCATCTTTGGCTTTTAGTGGTTGGTGCATAAAATTTGAATAATATTGGTATTAACTGGTCTTCCTTATAGAACAACAACAACAAAAAAAAAACTTACTGCCGTTGAGTTGGATCCAATGCATAGCGACCCCTCCTTGGGTTTCCAAGGCAGTCACTACAGAAGGAGATTGCCCCATCTTTATAGACATATGAATATTATCCTATCACTGACAGCATTGTACTTCAGTATAGATCTTGAAATCTTTTTGATAATGAAAGTGATGCCATTCCTCTTTGTCATTCTTGGCATAGTAGATTATATGATTGTCAGATTCAGAATGGCCAATGCCAGTCCATTTTGGCTCACTAATGCTGAAGATATCTATCTTCAAGCAGTCCACTTCATTCTTGACAACTTCCAGTTTTCCCAGATTCTTATATCATACATTCCATGTTCTGATTATTAATAGATGTTTGCAGCTGTTTTTTTCTCAGTTTGAGTTGTACCACGTTAACAAATGAAGGTCCTGAAAGCTTTGCTCCATCCACAACATTAAGGTCGACTCTACTTTGAGGAGACAGCTCCTTCCCTGTTGTATTTTGAGTGCCTTCCAACCTGAAGGGCTCATCTTCTAACACTATATCAGACAATGTTCTGCTGCTGTTCATAAGGTTTTTACAGGTCAATTTTTTTTAAGAACTAGATCACCAAGTCCTTCTTAGTCTGCCTTAGTCTGGACGCTCCACTGCAACTTGTCTACCATGGGCGACCCTGGTAGTAGTAGTTGAAATACTGGTGGCAAAGCTTCCAGCATCACAGCAACACACAAGCCACAACAGTACAACAAACCAGCGGATGAGCGGAGGGCCCATAAAGGTTCTTCACACAAGAAAAATGCTAACAGTGTCACTGTCAGCACATATGCCTGCCTTCTTCACAACCAGGGAAAGTGAGCTTTACAGGTTTTGAACAGATTGTCCTCAGATGGCTCAGTGATGGTGGCCTAGAAAGGCTAGTCTGTGTGCATTGTCATCCTCTTGACCCAACAGTATTTACCTCTGCCTGCTGGAGGCCCCCAGAGACACTATGAGTTTTAGCATCAACATCAGAGTAGCTCAGAGCACATGACCAGAGAGTAGTGGCTTCAAGTGGCTGTGCTTCCAGGTGACCAGCATACCTGAATGATGGAGAAAAATGCCACAACCAATATACCACCTATGTCCTCTGACCCATTGAGAGATAGCAGTTCTCATGGTGAAACAGGCAAATGTTGGTTGGTGTGGATGCTAGGAAGAAGGCACTTCCTGAGACTGACAAGGTAAAGCACCTTTGCTTATAAAAGCTTTGGTAAGGATTCATGAGTGGACCAAGAACAGGCTCTGAAGATTTGAAAATAATCAGAAGCTTAAGCATCTAACTATGAAATGTTAAACCTTGGTCAAGACTCCTTGTGGTTTCTTATTCACTCCATATGCATCTAGACACAGCAGGATTCTATATTTATATGAATATGCCCATTCAACTGTCCCTCCCTGAAATAGCATTGCTTGTATTTCCCAGGGTACAATTTTGCTGTAATGTAATGTTTTGTCTCTAGTTGCAAGGTGTAATGTAGTAGCATCAGAAGTTGCCTAATCAGCATCAGCACAAAGCTGATTTCTATGAAGTGGAGGTCAGACATACCTCCACTCTCCAACCTTTTTACCAATTCAATTACCATCCTCCCCAGACATTCTCTACTTCTCTGCTAGGACTGATAATTCCTCTCAATAGTCACATAGAACTCACAGACCATACTCAGGATTATGTGGTTTATTAGGGATGTAACAGGCTACAACTTGGGATCAGGATCAAATTGGAAATAACAGGAACAGCTCAGAATACAGTTGGTCAATCAGGACAACTTCCAGCAAAGATAGCTCTCAGCGCCTTCTTGGCCATGCTAGTTGGCAGGCCATACTTGGGCCTCTGCCTCTGGCCTCCACTCAGGCCTGGGCTCTGCCCCAGACCCCAAATCCAGCAAGTGTTATAGCTCTTTTGGGTCCACTGTCGAATGCCTGGAGGTATCCTGCTCTACCACCAAGTCTTCTGCCCAAAGGCACTCAGCTGTCTTGCACCATGGGTTAGTGAGCCCACTGCAGCTGCCTTGCTCCAGGAAGCCCACCACAGCCACCTTGCTTCATGCACCAGGAAGCCCACCACAGCTGCCTTGCTCCATGGGACAGATCTCCTGATTCTTACCACTCATATTGTCTTATACTCTGCCTCATGGGTTCTCAGTGCAGGTACTCTAGGTCCAAAGGACACACTCTGCTCTGGGTTCTTCTTCTTGATAGTAGCTAGGTCCTCCTCTGTCTCTGTGGAATTAGCCCTGTTAATCCTACCAGGATGGCAAAATTGACCAATCCCCTTAGTAGGCCACAGTCACCTAGTTTGCATAATAATTGACCAGTCCCTGTAACAGTTTTATGTACTTTATTTGCATAATAAACTGTCCAATATCTTTGCAAGATTATGGCCTAGAAAATCATTCTGGCCACACTACAGATGTTGTTGTTGTTGTTAAGTGCTGTCAAGTCATCTCCCACTCATAGCAATCCTATGTACAGCAGAATGAAACACTGCCTCATCCTGTGCCAGCCCCATGACCCTTGCTATACCTGCACCCTTCATTGCAGCCACTGTGTTGATCCATTCTTGTTGAGAGCCTTCCTTTTTTTCATTGACTCTCTACTTTACTAAGCATGATATCCTTCTCCAGGGAATGGTCCCTTCTTATAACATGACCAAAGTAAGTGAGACAAAGTCTGGTCATTCTCACCTCCAAGGAGTATGCTGGCTGCACTTCTTCCAGGAAGATTTGTTAGTTCTTTTAGCGGTCCATGGTACTTTTAGCATTCTTCATCAGCACCACAACAACACTACAGATACAGGACCAGAAAGGCCACATGTAAAGAGAAACCTGTTGCCCTGCACAAGGCCAACCATAAGCGTTAATTAAGCACATTCTATGTGGCCAATGTCCCTGAGTGACACAAATGGTTTGTGCTCAACTACTAACCTAAATGTTGGTGGCTCAAACCCACCCAGTGGCACCATGGAAGACGGGCCTGTTTATCTGCTTCTGTAAAGATTGTAGCCAAGAAAGTTCTATGAAGCAGTTCTACTCTGACACACATGGGATCACACAAGAATTGACTTGATGGCACTGAGTTTGATTTTTTGTTTTTTATGTTGCCAGGCTCTACATGAGGTATCTTATGAGGAACATTATCTCACTTTGTCTTCACAGACACCCTGAAGGGTGTTTATTAGTGATTCCTACTATCTAGTGAGAAACATGAATTTAGAAAGCTGAAGGAACTTGCCCAAGGGTAGACAGCTAATTAGAAGCACAACTCTAGAGCCCTGATTTGGAACCTTAGGTGACCAAATTTCTGGGCTATACACCAGACCAATTCTATCAGAATTTTTTTTTTTTTTTTTTTCCTGATCTCCCTAGGAGATTTCAAGGTATAGGCGAGGCTGGGATCCACTGGGCTTAGAGGTTATTTTGATTTAATGTGCAGTGTCTGGTCTAAGTTACCACTTCTTGTTGCTTATCAGTGCTATTATTAAAGAGATGTTACCTGCCATCAAGTTGATCCTTGACTCATGCTGACCTCATGCATAACGGAATGACATGCTGCCCAGTCTTGTGCCATCCCCACAACTGGTTGCAGATCAGACTATTGTGATCCATAGGGTTTTCACAGGCTAATTTTGGGAAGTAGCCAGTCAGATCTTTCTTCCTAGTCTTCATTAGTCTGAACCAAACCAAACCAAACCAAACTCACTGTTATTGAGTTGATTCCAACTCATAGCAACCCCTGTGGGGTTTCTGAGGCTGTAATTCTTCACAGAAGTAGATCACCCTGTCTTCCTTCCTCATAGCAGCTAGTGAGTTTGAACCACTGACCTAAAGCTTCACTGAAATCTGTTCAGCATCATAGCAACATGCAAACCTCCAGTGACAGATGGGTGGTGACTGTGTATGAGGTGCATTGTCTAGGAATCCAACCTGGGTCTTCCACATGGAAGGTGAGAATTTTACCACTGAGCTCATAAAGAGGTTGGATTTGACTTCTTGGGTTTTTGAGGTGGTATCACTATGGAAGTAGATTTCCCAATCTTCCTTCCGAGGAGTGACTGGTAGGTTTGAACCACCAGCCTTCTGGTTAGCAGTCAAATGCCTTAGGCACTACACCCCCAGAGCTCCCACAAAGAGATGTTTAGGACTGTTAAATACAAATGCATCAGTAGGGTGTGTGCCTTTGATGGTAGAGGTGGAAATGCTGGGGCTTGTTACCTTCCTCCCTAAGTACTCCTGCCCCAAGGTATAGTGCTGAGACAGCTGTAGAGGGGGAGGTCAGAGACTTTGGAAAGGAACATGCTGATAGGTCCAGACTTTGGCCAACCCTCTTATTTTGGCCACATCCCCACATCTTGCTTACCATGAATAGAATATTCCAGAAATGGGAATGTATTTAAATTAATGGCAGAACACGTGAGGAGCCCCTAAAGAATGCCATACACTTTAGGATGGATCTGGCTATTGAAATGCATATAGTTCAGAGAAGTCTCCAGCCACCAAGGAGGGCAAAGCATTCTTCATGAACAGAGAGACTTAATAAAATGTGGCATGTGCACATGGGACTAAGTCAGTCTTGGTGTAACCTGATTAAAAGTAGAAGACATTAGCGTGCCATGGGATATTTATACAACAGGTGGTGATGTGAACAATCAGAACATGACTTGCTGTCACATGAACAACAGAAGCAGCCCCTTCAGAGCTGCAGCTGCTTCCTCCCCCCTCCCCCACTTTGCCATCGTGTAACTGATTTGCTATCCTTTCCTGTTTCTAGATATCGAGAAGGATCTGGAGTATCTCTGTGCTAACCAGATAAAATAATCTTCTGAGTGATGTACTTTTTTGAGTACTGTGACATTGACCTTTATTTTTACCAGTAAACCAAAACAAAACTCACTGCTGTCAGGTTGATTCAACTCACAGTGACCCCTCCTTGGCTTTCCAAGGAGGTATTCTACGGAAGTAGATTGCCCAATCTTCCTTCCAAAGAGTGCCTGGTGGGTTTGAACCTCCAGCCTCCTGGGTAGCAGTCAAATGCCTAAGGCACTATGCCACCAGAGGTCCTAATTTTTACCAGTAGGGTGGGAATATTTGATTGCATTGCTACCTTGTGGCAAAGTAAATGAAGTACCAATAATATACAGTTTCAGGTAAAGGATGGTCACTAACACAGGTAACACCAGGGACAATCTATTGGGGTTTGGCCCAGTCTTGCCTGACAGAACTTGAAAATCCCTAGCTTTAAAATGCTGATACTGTTGTGTAAAATTTTACCATTCAAAATTTTTTTTTAAAAGACGTCCATTTTAAAACAGTCAAATCTGGTATGTTGTTGTTGTTATTAGGTGCCGTCAAGTCATCTCTGACTCATAGTGACCTCATGTACAGCAGAATGAAACACTGCTTGGTCCTGTGCCAGCCCCATGATCCTTGATATACCTGAGACCATCACCGCAGCCACTGTGTCAATCCGTCTCATTGAGGGCCTTCTGCATTTTTGTTGTCCCTCTACTTTGCCAAGTGTGATATCCTTCTCTAGGGAATGGTCCCTTCTTAAAACACGATCAAAGTAAGTGAGATGAAGTTTGGCCATTCTCACTTCCAAGGAGCATTCTGGCTGCACTTTTTCCAGGACAGATTTGTTAGTTCCTTTAGCAGTCCATGGTAGTTTCAGCATTCTTCACCAACACCACAACTCAAGTGTTGACTCTTCTTCAGTCTTCCTTATTCATTGTCCAGCTCTCACATGCATATGAGGTGATTGAAAATACCATGACAGTAGCATAGTGCCTAAGGCACTTGACTGCTAGCCAGAAGGCTGGCAGTTCAAACTCAACGGCCACTCCTTGGAAGGAAGACTGGGCAATCTACTTCTGTAGTGATACTGCCTCGGAAACCCAAGGAGGGGTCGCTATGAGTCGGGTCTGACTCAACGGCACATAACAACAACAGCATCAAGCACACCTTAGTCTTCAAGGAAAGATCTTTGCTCTTCAGCATTTGAAAGAGGTCTTTTGCAGCAGATTTGCCCAATACTATATGACATATGATATTTTGACTGCTGCTTCCATTGGTTTTGATAGAACCAAGTAATATGAAGTCTTTGACAACATCAGTCTTTTCTCCATTTATCAGGATGCTGCTTATTGGTCCTGTTGTGAGGATTTTTGTTTTCTTTATATTGAGGTGTAATCCGTACTGCAGACTGCAGTCTTCAATCTTCATCAGTAAGTGTTTCAAGTCCTCCTCACTTTCAGCGAGCAAAGTTGTGTCGTCTGTATAACATGGGTTGTTAATAAGTCTTCCTCCAATCCTGATGCCATGTTCTTCTTTATATAGTCTAGTTTCTTGGATTATTTGTTCAACATACAGATCGAATAAGTATGGTGAAAGGATACAGCCCCGACACACTCCCTTCTTGATTTTAAACCATGCAGTGTTCCCTTGTTCTGTATGAATGACAGCCTCCTGGTCTATGTACAGGTTCCTCATGAGCACAATTAAGTGTTCTGGAATTCCCCTTCTT
>NW_006921766.1:4547203-4608048 GCF_000298275.1 Orycteropus afer afer | reverse complement strand
AATTATCTTCAGTAAGATTTTACTTGTGTGTGATATTAATGAAATTGTTTGATACTTTCCACATTCTGTGGGATCACTTTTCTTTGGAATGGGTACAAATATGGGTCTTTTCCAGTCAGTTGGCCAGATAATTCTCTTCCAAATCTCCTGGCATAGCTGAGCAAGTACCTTTAGTACAGGATCCATTTGTTGAAACATCTCAATGGGTATCCCGTCAATCCCTATGGCCATGTTTTTCACCACTTCCCTCAGCACAGCTTCAACTTCTTCCTTCAGTTCCATTGGTTCTTGATCATATGCCACCTCCTGAAATGGATGATCAACCAATTCTATATGGTACAGTGACTCATGTATTCTTCCATCTTCTTTTGATGTTACCTGCATCATTGAATATATTGCATACAGAATCTTTCAGTATTGTAACTGGAGACTTAAATTTCCTCTTCAGTTCTTTCAGCTTGAGAAATGCTGAGTGTTTCTTTCAGCTTGACAAATGCTGAGTGTGTTCTTCCCTTTTGGCTTTCCAACTCCATGTCTTTGCATATTTCATTATAATAATTGACTTTGTCTTCTCGAGCTGAGCTGCTCTTTGAAATCTCCTGGTTAGCTCTTTTATCTTGTCATTTCTTCCATTTGCTTTAGCTACTCTCCACTCAAGGGCAAGTTTCAGAGTCTCTTCTGACATCCTTTTTGGTCTTTTCTTCCTTTCCTGTCTTTTTAATGACCTTTTGCTTTTTTCATACATGATGTTCTTGATGTCATCCCACAATTCCTCTGGTTTTCAGTCATTGGTGTTCAATGCATCAAATCTATTCTTTAAATGGTCTCTAAACTCAGGAGGGATATAATCAAGGTCCTATTTTGGCTCTCGTGGACTTCTTTTAATTGTCTTCAACTTCAACTTGAACTTGCATATGAGCAATTGATAGTCTGTTCCACAGTCAGCTCTTGGCCTTGTTTTGGCTGAAGATATTGAGCTTTTTCATTGCCTCTTGCCACAGATGTAGTCAGTCTGATTCCTGTGTATTCCATCTGGTGAAGTCCATGTGTATAGCCATCGTTTGTATTGTTGAAAAAATGTATTTGCAGTGAATAAGTTTTTGGTCTTGCAAAATTCTATCGTTTGATCTCCAGCATTATTTTTATCTGCAAGGCCAGATTTTCCAACTACCAGTGATTCTTCTTTGTTTCCAAGTTTTGCATTTCAATCACCAGTGATAATTCACACATCTTGATTGCATGTTTGGTCATTTTCAGACTGCAAAAGTTGTTAAAAATCTTCAATTTCCTCATCTTTGGCTTTGGTGCATAAATTTGAATAATAATAGTATTAACTGGCTTTCCCTGTAGGTGCATGGATATTATTCTATCACTGACAGCATTGTACTTCAGGATAGATCTTGAAACATTCTTTGTGATGATGAATGCTACACCATTCCTCTTCAATTTGTCATTCCTGGCATAGTAGATCATATGTTTATCTGATTCAAAATGGCCATAATCAGTCCATTTCAGCTCACTAATGTCTAGGATATCAGTCTTTATACGTTCCATTTCAGTTTTGACAACTTCCAATTTTCCTAGATTCATACTTCATACATTCCATGTTCCAGTTATCAATGGACGTTCATAGCTATTTCTTCTCATGTTAAATCTTGTATTCTTCTCATATTCAGCAAATGGAGGCCCCAAAAGCTCTACTTTATCCATATCATTAAGGTAGGCTCTACTCTGATGAGGCAGCTCTTTTCCAGTCATATTTTGAGTGCCTTCTGACCTGTTGGGCTCATCTTCCAGCACTATATTAGACAATGTTTCAGGGCTATTCATAAAGTTTTCCAGTAACCTATCAGACAGTGTTTCACTACTATTCATAAGGTTTTCACTGACAAATTCTTTGAGAAGTGGATGGCTTCTTCCTTCTTCTGAGTCTGTCACAGTCCAGAAGCTCCACTGAAAACAGTCCACCCTGGGCATCCCTGCTGGCACAGCCTCCAGTCTCACAACACACAAACCACCACAGTAGACAAACTGACAGCCAAGTTCATCTCCCTTAGCTGTTCCAAGCACTCTGCTCACTTCCTGGGCTTCCCCCTACCTGTTCCTGCCATCCCTGTCTGCTGCTGCTCCCTGCCACATGGGGGCTATCCTCCACCCTCCTTACCTATTCCAGCTGCTGGCCCTGTAGGACCATTAAAAAAACCAAACCAAATCCACTGCCATTGAGTCAATTATGATTCATACAACCCTATAGGACAGAACAGAACTGCTCTATAGGGTTTCCAAGGCTGTAATCTTTATGGAAGCAGATTGCCACATCTTTCTCCCATTGAATTGTTGGTGGGTTCAAACTGCTAACCTTTAAGTTAGTAGCTGAGCACTAATCAGGGCATTAGAACCTCCAATTTACAAACTGCCGAGTACCTATTTGCTCTTTTAATCACACATGACCCGGTGAGGGGTGTTCTCTGAGAGCAGTGTGGCTCAATGGTTTGCCACTGCCCCTAGATTACAGGGCTCATTGGAGCAGGGTTGGGTGATTTCCCTGAGACAACAGTGGATGGATCAAAATAGAGGATAGGAGGAGAGCAGAGGGGAGAGTTTAGAGGGGCAGAGAGAGAGGAAGGCAGAGGCCCTTAGATATGTATGGCCTCCCCAAGGAGCTTTGCAGCTGTGGGGTGGCCCATGGTCTTTGGTTTGCTCTTTTCCCTTTTGTGTTGGCATCTCTGCATGCTACTACTTTCACCCAGGGTTTTTGTTGTTGTTATGTGCTGTCGAGTTGGCCCCGACTTAGAGTGACCCCTCCTTGGGTTTCCAAAGCAGTATCACTACAGAAGTAGATTGCCCCATCTTCCTTCTGAGGAGTGGCTGGTGGGTTTGAACCACCAACCTTCTGGTTAGCAGTCAAATGCCTTAGGCACTATGCCACCAGAGCTCCCCCTCCCAGGGTTAGCCCTAGCACAGAGAGGTCACCATCTCCTGGGTGAGCTGTCCTATCACCAGTAACATTCTGTCAATAGCTCAAGAAGCAGGAAGGGCAAAGGGCTGGGGCTTTCTTGGACAATCTATGGAGAAAGGTGAGGAGTCTTCAAGTTGTCTCTTGAGTAAGATCAATAACAAGGGTCTGGAAATGTTCAGAGCTAGTGCTTGATTCAACCATGCAGGTAGAATTAGGAAACTGAGCAGTTCCAGGACCCAAGTCCCATATCTTTGGTGACTGAGCTGGAATGAGGACCCTCTTGAGGCACCTGAGATGCTAAGACTTGTGGATGGGTCACCCTGGGTCAACATGAGCTATGCAGAACCAGGAAGTGATCTTGAGAAGTGCCTGTTCTGCCTTCCCATTGTTCCCTCTTAGGAGTTTGTTTGGGTTCTTTGCAGTTGAAGATATTTGCCCAAAACTCCCTTAAATCTCTAAAACTGTATTTACAAGGAAGAGAGGAGAGCAGAGGTGTTAATGAATGGCCTCCTGGGACAAAGCCTTGAGTTAAAGAAAGATAACACAGGAACTTGGTCACCAGAAGCAGGGCTGCTTTCTCATTTGCCTTCCTATTCCTGCTCTCATCCCATTCCGTCCTTACACCCCAGGTGCCAAGGAGCCAGAAAATATCCATCAGCAGGAAGAACAAATTAAAGGGACATTCCAGAAACTGGAAACGTACTCAGAAAGTTAACCCCCACTCTGTCAGCTGCAGAGTACCAGAGCTCCCCACCCCCCCATAGTTATGGCCTTCTTCCCCTCCTTCCTCCTGCCCTTGCTGTCCACTTCCAGCATGGATTTTTAACAGCCATCTTTATGGGGAGAGTAAGGCACACCCACATAGCCAACCTCAGGTAGTTCACACAATCTCAGCAAGTTTAGCAAACAAGGATTCTCTTTGTTACCTAGAGCTGCCATAACAAAAAATACTATAAGTGGATGGCTTTAAAGAATAGGAATTTACTGTCTCACAGTTCTGAAGGCCAAAAGTCTGAATTCAGGGCATGGCTCTAGGGAATGTCCTTCTTTGTCTCTTTCAGCTTCTAGTGACTGCTGGCAGTCTTTGGCGTTCTTTCACTTGTAAAGGATTCTCACATGGCATCTGTCTTCATGTGTGTGTGTCTGTCAATTCTGTCCTTTTTATAAGACCTCCTCAAAAGGGATTAAGGAGCCCTCATGGCAAAGTAGTTAACCACTTGGCTGCTAACTGAAAGATCAGTGGTTTGAACCCACCAGCTGCTCTGAGGGAGAATGATAAGGCAATCTGCTTCCATAAAGATTAAAAATTTGCAAACCCTATGGGTCAATTCTACGCTATCCTATGGGGTTGCTGTGAGTTGGACTCAACTGGACAACAGTGAGTTTGGTTTTGATTTTTTTCAGAAGGAATTAAGATCCTGCCTGCTCCAGCATGGTCTCATTAACATAACAAAAGAAAACCTCTATTTCCAAACAGGGTCCTAGTACAGGTACAGGTGCAGGGGTTAAGACTTCCACATTTCTTTTTTGGGAGACACGACTCAATCCATAACAAAGAGGTATGTGCTAAGATAAATCCTGATATCTTTATGTGGCCAGGTGTGCAGACAGTATTTTGATTTTTGTAGCTGGAAAGCCTATGACATGGGCAGAGCATGATGGTCGAGGGGCTTGTACAATCTGTGCCCTGTGGTTTCTATGTGAGAGGGGGTCTCCTATTAAGAAGATGAAAGGACAGGATCCGAAACTCAGTCTCATAGCCCCTTTTCCCTGGTGGGCACAAGGGAATCCACAGGGTGGGTGAGAGGGGAGCAGCTCCAAGACCAGAGGGGAATTGGGGAATTTCCTCTCACCCTCTCTTCACTGAAGATAGTAGCTTCTCTTGCCTACTGGGAATTCCTCATTTGTAACAGGACACACTTCTTTGCAATTCTGCCTAGAAGGGGAATAATTATGTCTGGTCTAGCTCCATCCGAAAGCTCTTGGTAATATGAACAAAATGAGGATTGTACCATACTTTGTGGACTCTGCCTATGGAGCTCTATAAATATGGGGTATTTTTTGTGCTGTTGTTTATCAACAATGATTTTTATGGAAGCCCTGCAGGGGTCAGAGCCTTGAGCCACCAGTATGGTATTTGACTTGTAATCATCTACACACAGGGCCCCATTTTTCTGGGGGGAGCCCAACTTCACCTCACCACAGCCCAGCTCAGCATGAGCAGACAACACAGCTCTGTTGTGTGCATCAGGGAAACAAAACCCAGCAATTTATTAACCCTGGGATCGCACAAGAAGCACCAGCCCTTTTCAAAACCGCAACTTGTTAAATGAAACCTAAGCGAGTGACTCACCTGCTGGGTTTTGAGGGACAAGCTGCTTACTATTTTCTACAGGTAAACAGAATCAGGGGCCTGATGGTCCCCAAGGGGCTCTATCACCAGACTTCTCTCTGCCATTGAGGGCAGCTTTGCAGCTGCATTGAAACATTTGCTCCAATCCCACTTTGTTGTTTGCTGGCCATGGTGGCAGGAGCCAGTAGATGCTTTTATAACAAGCTGCTCTAGAAAGCATCCATTTGGATTAGAGCATGTAAATTTCCTAGCAGATGCAGCCAAAAATTTGTCAGTGAAACAGGACTTGAATCCTCCTCAAACCATGGAAGAGCTTCCTATATCCTGGTCAAAATATGTGTGTGTGTGTGTGTGTGTGTGTGTATAAATTGAGAATATTTTGTAGGATGAAAAAGAAATTAAAGGATAAGTGATGATTGGATGAGTTAAGAGTCCTTTGGATGGACATGTGGAATTACCATGGCTTTAGCTTCCAGAATGTTGCTCCCATCAGTGGCATTCAGGTGGCAACTTCAGCTTGGTGACTGAGTAGTTTTCTTCTTTTTTTGGAGAAGGGGATGCAATTTCTGCCCCTCTTTTCTGGATCCATTTTGTAGGGCTGCTATAGGAAAAAAAAGAATCACATATTGTGTGGTTATGAGAACAGAAGTTTATTGTCTCTCAGTTCTGGAAGCTAGAAGTATGAATTCAGAGTGTTGGCCATGTTCTCCCCAAAGCCTCTAGAAGGAAGATCTTTCTTGTCTCTCCCAACTTCTGGTAGCTCCAGGAGTTTCATGACTTGTAGATGCATCTTCATGTGGCTGTCACTGTCTTATATGTGTCTCTATGTCTCTTTTATAAGGACACCACTCAGATGGGATTAGGATCCTTCTAGTCAGTATGACCTCATGTTAATAGATAATATATTCAAAGACACTATTTCCAAACAGGAGCACATCCACAAGTATTGGGGGTTAGGACTTGAATATATCTTTTTGTGGGACACAGCCCAAAACATGACATACTCTTACCTATTTCATGTAACCACATACTGCTGAATTGCATGACTTTGGGGGATCATGGGGAGCCTGCCCACACATGGGAGGAAAGAGGGAAGGAAGGGAAGCTGGGAGATGCTAGACTGGGCTGGGCTTCCAAAGGAGTGCATGGTCCTCGAGGTAAGAACCCACCTCTGCAGTCTACAGAAGTGGCTGGAATCTCGACTCCTCCATCGACCAGCCCTGTGGCCTTGGGCAAGTCATTAACCCTCTCTGAGCCTTCCTTTCTCATCTGCAAAACATGAAGAAGAACCAGTGCTTCCCTTGCCATGAAGATTAAACAGAACAACATGAGCAATGCTGGTGCCCTGCTACCTTTCAGGGAGCTCGTGCTTAGTGCTGGGGGTTCCCTCAGCCCCCTGCATTGTCATCCTCGGCCTCTGTCCCAGGGTTAGCTTGGCTCTCCTGGCCTTCCTCTTTCAAGGGAACATTTCTACAAAATGAGAAAAATCACCTCACCCACCTGAAACTGAAGTTACATTGTGGGGATTCCCCTGAGCCTCTGCCAGTTGATGAAAGTGTTTCTCTCTGTTTTTTATCAGCTGATGTATTATTTTTGTTAGTTGCCATAGAATTGGCTTCAACTCACAGCGACCCCACAGACAGCAGAACAAAACCTTGCCCAGTCCTGCTCCAGCTTCGATGGTTGATGTGCTTGAGCCCCTTGTTGAACCCACTGTGAAATATGAGTACCTTCCAACCCAGGGGGCTTGCCTTCCAGAACTCTATGGGGCTATGTTCTGTTGTGATTCATAAAGATTTAATTGGCTAATTAAATCAGAAGTAGATTACCGTGCCTTTCTTCTTAGTCTGTCTTAGTCTGGAAGATCTGCTGAAAACAGTCCAACATGGATAACCCTGCTGGTATTTGAAATGCCAGTGGTATAGCTTCCTGTGTCATAGCAACATGCAAACTATGACAAATGGACAATCAGGTAGTGCCATAGCTTATATAGCAAATATAAACAGTCAGTGTATTCCCTTTCTCCATGGATTTCTGAAATACACCCTGGTCAAGAATCATCTCATCCCAGGAGCTGCTGAGTGGAGGGGGTGGTAGTCTATCCTGAGGGCAGAAGTCATAGCAGGCAAACAGGTGCTAATGAAATTATTAGGGAGAAATTTCCCATCAAATGGGGGCTCCAACAAAGGAGTGTGTCTTGATTTCCAAAGGAGGACAGTATCTTTTTTTCCCCTTGATTTGGGAAAATATTTATTCTTCTGTCTAAAAATCATCACCCCTGGGGTTCTACTTAAGATTCAAAGCAATTACCTACTGATGGATCAGGAAGGGGGAATGAGGGACTTCTAGGGTTGGTCTGTTCCATTTCTCTATCTAGGTGCAGATTACATGGGTTTGTTCCATCTGTGAAAGTTTATCAAGCTGAGCTGTGCACTTACACTGTGTGCACTTTGCTCTATCCAAAAATTGCATTGATAAATGATCACTATCCAATAAATATGATGTACATACATTGAGTGCCATCATATAAGGGTTTACTGGTGTTTTTTTTTTTTTTTTTTTTTTGTGTATGTGCCATCCATTGGGGATAGGTTTATATTTACATACTGGAAGACAGAGAAACATCCATGCCCTCTCTATAAATGTAGTGCCCAGAAGTCTGTCCATCCTAAGCACCTTAGAGATGCCCAGTCAATACAGCATACAGGGGCTGGTTGGCATTTCTTGCTGGTCCAATGTATTCTGGGGGACTTCCCCAAGGGATGGTGGGTGTCACTCTGAACTCACTTATGCAAAGAGCTAAACTTCTGCTCTTTAATTCCATAAACATTTATTTTTTAGTAACCAGCATATGCCAAAAAATAATTGGAAGACAGCTACCTGGCCAACAACTGGAATAGGTCCATATTTATGCTCACTCCAAAAAAAGGTGATCCAACAGAATGCATAAGATATTGAACAATATCAGTGGTATGACATTAGTAAACTTATACTGCAGACAATTCAAAAAATGGTTGTAGCAGTACATCGACAGGGAATTGTCACAAGTTCAAGCTGGATTCAGAAGAGGAGGTAGAATTAGAGATATCATTGCTGATGTCAGATGGATCTTGGCTGAAAGCAGAGAATACCAGAAAGATGTTTCCCTGTGTTTCATTGACTGTGCAAAGTCATTCAATTGTGTGGATCATAACAAATTATGGATAACATTGCAAAGAATGGGAATTCTAGAACACTTAATTGTGCTCATGAGGGACCTGTACATAGACCAAGATGCAATGATTCAAACAGAACAAGGGGGTACTGCATGGTTTAAAATCAGGAAAGACATGCATTAGAGTTGTATCATTTCACTATACTTATTCAATCCATCTGCTGAGCAAATACTCTGAGAGGTTGGACTACATGAAGAAGAATGTGGAATCAGAACTGGAGGAAGGCACCTTAACAACCTGTGATATGCAAATGACAGAACCTTGTTGGCTGAAAATGACGATGATGTGAAGCACTTACTGATGAAGAGCAAAGACTGCAACCTTCAGTATGGATTACACCTCAATATAAAGAAAACAAAAATACTCACAACTGGACCAATAAACAAAATCGTGATAAATGGAGAAAAGTGAAATTATTAAGGATTTAATTTTACTTGGATCTACAATCAACACCTATGGAAGCAGAAGTCAAGAAATCAAATGAATTATTCTATTGGGCAAATCTGCAAAAGACCTCTTTGAAGTATTAAAGAGCAATGATGTCACTTTGAGGACTAAGGTGTCCCTGATACAAGACATAGTATTTTCAGTTGCAAAAATTGGACAATGCATAAGGAAGACTGAAGAAGAATTGGTGCTTTTGAATTACAGTGTTGATGACAAATATTAAATATGCCATGGTTGCCAGAAGAATGAACAAATCTGTCTTGGAAGAAGTATGGGCAGAATGTTCCTTAGAAGTGAGGTTGTCGAGACTTCGTCTCTTGTACTTTGGACATGTCATCAGGATGGACTAGTCCCTAGAGAGGGACATCATGCTTGGTAAAATAGAGGGTCAGCAAAGAGAGGAAGACCCTCAAAGAGATGGATTGACATAGTGGCTGCAAAAATGGGTTCAAATATTGAACAATTGTGAGGATGGTGCAGAACTGGCAGTGTTTTATTCTGTTGTACATGGGCTCACTATAAGTTGGAACTGACTCATTGGTACCTAACAACAACCCAACGTGGGATGTGGTGATTAAGAAGATAGACAGTTCTGATCACACCAGTATGGAGCTAATTAATTCCCAAGCTGGAATCTGGATCCCAGGTCTGTGGCTCTGACCCCACACTCATCTCTGGTTCTGGGTGCCCTTCTTCCTCCATTTCTGTTCATTTCCCAGAGGATGGAATTAACACATCCTCCCTAACTGAACTTACAGCTTTTTGATCTTGATTAATCAAACTGGGTTCACGTTTCCTAAAAAGGCATTAAGCTGTACCATTATTTCTTAGCCGGCGACATTCAGAGGGACCATAGCACTTGACAAAGACATTGGGGTTAGTGCGGGGAAGGGAGGAGTTGATAGCAATGCAGTTGAATGGACCATTCCTCCTCTTCCCACTCAGGCCTGCAGAGGATTCCTGGTGACCTGGGTCTCTGGTACTTTAGTCTGGCTGTGGAGGTCTGGCTTTTGGCCTGGCCATTATAAAGACAGAATACTGACACCCTGTGTAGACTGTTGAGGAACATCTAATGGTCTTGTCTCTCTGGTGGTTCCTAGCTTATTGTCATCTGGGAATTGCTTTCTCTAACAACAACAATAACAACAACAACAACAACAAGCACACAAATAGTGGAGCACACACATCTGTGTAAACAAGTGTAGACAAGTATGTGAAGGTAGGCGGTGTCATTGTTGGGAAAGTAGGGTAGGGAGTGCCTTCATTTTATTTTTCTGTAAGAGGAACAAAACCTGGGGCTCTGTAGAGAAGGATGAATTCATTACCGAAATAGAGACCTATTTTGTGTTTGTGGAGACACACAAAATCTGGCCATAACAGGAAAGCCTCTAGCTCATGTTTATCTTGTCCCTCCACATTGTACTGGGACCTGCAAAATTCCTTCTAAATATACACTGTCTTCACTGGGACCAACTCTGCCCAGGAGTAGGGGATATCAATGTTTACTTAACTTCTATTTCCAATGTCACTTTGAACATTTTAAAGAAAAGCAGGTTTCTAACATTAGAAGCTCCAGCTCCAAGTTGAATCTTGTGTTTCCTCCACTGAGAGACCCCCCAGCACCTTCCTCATACTCTCTACTCTCCTTCATCAACTTGGGGCCAATGTGTCTCTTCCATAGTGAGTCATTGCTCTCTGGGGCCTCAGTTCAGTGCTGGGGATCACATGCGGACCTCCAAATTCCAGTGAGGTGATTCAAACAGCAGGACCACGTCCTCCCCTGCTCTGCTTTTTCCCTTGAAAGGGCTGAGTGCTCTCCTGCTCCCACCCTATGTGCTGTTCCTGGCACCCTGGAACCTCAGTCCTGTGAACTTCCTCTAGTCTGCCCTATTATGTGGTACCCCATGGATCCCAGCATCAGAGGGCTAGCACCAGGTTCTGTCAAAACCGTGCCCTGAATGTGGCTGTGCCTAAGAAAGACTGATGGGCTCTCCCCAAGGTGTCCAAAGGAAAAACCTTCCATAACCCTAAGGAGGTGTGTCGAGGTTGCCATCAGGGGCTACATGACCCCAGTGTGTTGACTATGCTTGGGGTCCAAGGGACCAGTGGTCACCTCAGCCACCCTCTGTGTCCTCAGGCAGCTTTGGTTGATGGGGGTCAGCCCCGGGGTCTTCTCTGAACTTCCCTCTCTAAAAGGGAAGAGTTTGCTTGAGAATGATCCAGACTCTGACTGGGTTGGCAGGAAGCCTGTAATGAGCAGCACCTGGAATATAGCACTCCCTTGGTGATGTCATGCTGATACTCAGGAGGCCAGAGTCCCCAATATGCCTTGTCCCAATGCCCAGAGCTCCATCATCAGGAGCCTGCCTGGCGGTGGGCAGCATGGCTGTACTGAGGAATGGTCTCCACTGCCTGTGGCTCTTCTGTCCATCTTTGCTGAGGCCAGAC
Source organism: Orycteropus afer afer (assembly GCF_000298275.1). Classification (NCBI taxonomy): domain Eukaryota; kingdom Metazoa; phylum Chordata; class Mammalia; order Tubulidentata; family Orycteropodidae; genus Orycteropus; species Orycteropus afer. Next base: position 4,596,626 of record NW_006921766.1, on the reverse strand, counting down.
ACAACCCAGAATAGATGGAGGCTGTTAGGCTCCCCATACTCTCTTCTGGGCAATTTTATTTGGGTCATGTGTGCCCCATGTTTGCTGACCTTCATCATCCACATCCTGACCCCAGGAATCTGACCCATTTGCAGTTCCGGGCTGCTCTCCTAGACTGATCTCCATCTTCTCCGTTGCCCCTTTTCCCCCTGGGGCGGCTCTCTCCACTCTCCCCAGGGTACTGTCTCTCTCCATAATGAGTCAGAATCTCAGGGACTCAGGCTTCCTGCCTTTTGCTTCCGCTTCTCTCTGCCTTCCTTAAATGAGGCCTCAGGGACTCCCAGTCCAAATTAAGGAGGCACCTGTGACAGCTTGTAATATCCAGGTGTCCCATCTGTGAGAAGTGGGAGGATGGCAAGTAGAGCACTTCCCAGACCCTGGGCCAGGGTCCTGTGCACAGACACAGGCTAAGGGAATCAAAGAGGGGCCAACCATTGATTAGAGAGAAAGTCAAAACTAAGGGTATTTGTAAAGCAGGCTGATATCCCTTTTCCCATTAGATCCCTTTGAACATTATGTCTGGGACCTTAAATACTATGTTTTCATGATTCTTAATCATCCAGGGATACTTTCTGATCTAATACTGCATGAGGAATGTTTTTGAATTAGGAGTGATTATTCTTTAATCAAACTAGTTGCTACAGAATTGATTCTGATTCATGGTGCCTGCATGTGTATCAGAGTGGAACTGTACTCCACAGGGTTTGCAATGGCTGCTCTTTTGGAAGTAGATTGGCAGGACTTACTTCCAAGGTGCCTCAGGGTGGATTCAAACTTTCAACCTTTTGGTTAGCAGCTAAGTGTTTTAACTGCTTGCACCATGCAGGGACTCCTGTATGAATGTAGTTGCTTCTGCTTCATTCTTTATTGTACATTTAAACACATTTTACATGAAAAATAAAATGACTGTGGTTTTGCTTAGGCTATACACTTTTTTCTTTTTATAATGCTCTCAAGTGGAGACTTGGCAGACATCCTAAAGCAATTTGATAGAGCTTTAAACTCTTGTAGGAACACATTCATAATACACGTGTTTATCATGGTAGGCACAGCAGCAAGGCGGGCAGTGGTGAGGTGTGGTTAGCACCCACTCACACTGGCTGTGAGGCCTGGCCAAGCTACCCACCCCTTCTGGGTGACCACTGTTATTGTTAGTTGCCATCAAGTCAGCTCTGACTCATGACAACCTTATGTACAACAGAATAAAACATCGTCTAATCCTTCACCATCTTCCTGATTATTCCTATACTAAAAAAAAGAAAAAAAAACAAACTCACTGCCATTGAGTCAATTCCAGCTCACAGTGACCCCAACTCATAGTCACTCCCATTGGGTTTACAAGGCTATACATCTTTATGGAAACAGATGGCCTCACCTTTCTTCCACAGAGCAGCTGGTGAATTCGAACCACGAATCTTCTGGTTAGCAGCCAAATGCCTTAACCACTACCCCACTAGAGCTCCTGATTGTTGGTATGTTTCAGTCCATTGTTGTGGCCATTGTATATTGTGAGTGCCTTCCCACCCCGGGGGCTCTTCTCCCGGCACTATCTCAAACAATGTTCTGCTGTGTTTCATAGGACTTTCACTGGCTAATTTTTGGAAGCAGATTGCCAAGACTTTCCACCTATTGGGCAAATAATTTTTCTTCACCTGGCACATGGGACTATAACAGATCTTTAGCACTTTGATGTCTTTTTAATTTTATTTTTATTGTGATGTGGGTGAAAGTTTACAGAGCAAATTCATTTTCCATAGAGAAGTCATATACATTTTGTCTCATGACATTGACTGTAGTCCCCACAATGTAACAGCTTTCTTCCCACTTCCTCCCTGTAGTTACCTCTTCCTGTGTCCTCCTTTTCTATACACTCCTGCCCCCTGAGCTCTCTTCCTGTACAAACACTGCCCTTCTGTTCTCCCATGACTAATTGCTCCAAGGAGTGTATATACATGGTATAAAGGTATACCCTATATGCCTGTCTATTGTTTGAATGGAAGCCACAGGAGTGAGTTCAATTCCATGCCAGAAGGCTAACTAGGAGCTATGGTCTTGAGGGTGTCACCAGGCTCTATCAGACCTGGTCTTTTTTGTGTGTGTGATTTTGAGTTTTGTTCAACATTTAGAACTCAGAATTTTATAATGTGGTATGAAAAATATTACCTTTTGCTAGAGATCTGAAGTCAAGCATACCTATGTTAGACAAAATGAATCCTGTGATAGTTACAAAGTTAATATGATCTGATTCTTGTAGGATACAAGACCCTTCTGAAGGGAATTTCTGGAAAATTCAACAGTGGTGAACTGGTGGCCATCATGGGTCCTTCTGGGGCTGGAAAATCCACACTCATGAACATTCTAGCTGGATACAGGTGAGAAAACTGACAGGAGAACAAGGTTTTCACCCCATTGTGTTGGCCAGAGGCTGGCCAGTTGAGGAACAGTGGAGCTACTTCAATCCTTGACCTAGAAGTGTTCTGTTATCTACAGGAGGCAACTTCCTATGGTTTGGTAAGCGAGAGGTAGGATTTTTATCATCAAGCATCTATGAAACCTGTGAGGGAAACAGCCCAGGAAAGAGAATATCATTGAAAATGTTGCAAAGTGGTTGGTATTAGCTGCCACTGAGTCAGCTCTGATTCACAGCTACCTTATGTTAGAATGAAACATTGCCAGGTCCTGTGCCATCTTCATTGCCACTGTTATGTTTGCCCCTTGATGGGTGGAGAATGGATACAAGCTCAGGTAGAGGGGTCCCTGAGACAGAAAGAGTAGGGATGGCACCCTGAAGGAGCTCAGCCTTTGGCCAGGTCTTTTAGGACAAGAAGAAGTAGGAAGGCCAAGGCTGGGGAAAGGAGATTGTAAGAGATCAAGTAAGCAGAAAGGTTGAAGAGTAAGACAAAGAATTTTCAGAAAAGAATAAGAACTATTTGGCTGAAGCCCAGAGTTCCTGAACCTCTTTCTGTGATTATGTTAGTTGTTTAGTGTTTTGGAAATCACGCTGTCCATTGTCATGTCCAATCCAATTCATTGTGAATGGTTAGAAAACAGAATCTTTAGCAGTGTTAATTAAAAAAAAAAAAAAAAAAAAAACTTCTCATGTTTCATGCCAGCTCTTTTCAGTTACCATGAGTTACACTTGCTATCTTTAGCAAATAGTAAAGAATAATTAGAAATTTACTGGGGGTGGGGGGAGAAGAAGAAGACAAATATCATCCCATCCTAGGACTTTAAATTACTCCTTAATGGTAAAAATTAGGATTTTTATAAAAGTCTCATTTATGACAATTTCCATCCTATTAAACCTTCACCTCTAAAGGTTAAAATCAAGTTCCCACTACCCAAGGTCATGAGAGGCTATAGAAGAGTGGACTATTTCCTGTGAGGGCAGCCACTTTTTAGCAAATCACCAGAGCCACTGGACCACCTGAACTGTGCTTGATATCCCAGCACTCCAGATGGCAGCCTAGGGATGATTGGGCCTTACAGGCCTGGTACGCAGGAGGAAGCCCTGGATCCCAGCCCATTCCCTGGAGGAAAGGAGAGACCCGCCAGCAAGTCCACAGTCACAGTGATGGGCTGAATGAAAAGATAAACTAGAATATAATTTCATTCATTGGTCTCCATGGACTCTTCTATGCTTCTGTCCTCCACAGTGTCTGAGAGGCAGGGCTGGAGAAATGAATCTTTAGCAAGACATGAAGATAGATAGGCTAAGACATCTGCCACCTCCCAGGGCTAGGTCACTATACCCAGAAACATATCAGGCAGTATGAGTCTTTGAATGAATGAATGAGTATGGCCAAAGAGGCCATGTCCCTTCCATCTTCACATTTCCCTGGGATGCCCCCAACCTGTGCCCTGAGGTCAGAGAGAACAGCCTTTCCTGGTGGAGAAGGACCATTGCATGGGTGAACCAGACCAGAGCCCAGACTCTCTTCCTCTGAGCCACCAGAACATGAGGACTAAGCAGGGTATGCCTTCCCAGTTAATGTCTGAGTACGATCCTCAGAAATAGGCTCTGACATACTGGCCACACCTCCTGACTGCAGAAGTCTTTGGCCTTTGGAGCCATTGGTCAGAAACCAATCTTACAAACTCTTGCAAAGCCAGGGAGAATACATCCCACCTTGTGGCTACATATGTAAGAGCAGCCATGAATATCTTTTCTTGTTTGTTTAGTAGCAAAGAAGATACAGCCACTACCACTTGCTATAAATAGACCATCCTTGGGAGGCTTGGTTTCCCTTTCCCCTGCTGGGCATTTTCTCTGTGTAACTTCTTCCTCCAGGTTGCTGGGATTCTCTTTCCAGGTCTCCCATCCGCTTTGGCCCCTCAGTGTTTCTATGGCAGATGGTTCAGCTGGAAAGATGCTGGGAGGGAGGTGGAAGAAGACAAGGATCAAGAGGAACTGGCTATTGGGCACTGATGCTTCTCCTGTTGCTCTGCAGGGAGACTGGCATGAAGGGGGCAGTCCTTATCAATGGCATGCCCCGGGACCTCCGCTGCTTCCGGAAGGTGTCTTGCTACATCATGCAGGATGACATGCTGCTGCCACACCTCACTGTCCAAGAGGCCATGATGGTAAGTGCCCCCACCAGCCTGCTGCTCCAGCTACCTGGTCACTCATCTCTCACTGTCATGTTAGACAGAAGCATTGTCAAGTGCCCAGTAATGCATGGAGCTGGTGGCTCTGCCAGGCCACCTACAAGTGATCAGCAGCCCCTCTTCCCAGCAGAGTTTTAACACCAAAGAAGTATGCTCTTTGGACAGCTTCACTGAAAACGAATGCTCAAGACCCTGCATTCTATTAGTCCTTGGATGGCAAAGTTGTGCTCAGGTTTCTAAGAAGGGCTGATTATTTCTTGGGCAACCACAATTCTATTCCTCCAGTGGGCTGAGGCAGCTTTCCTTCTTCATCAGTCCATCCTTGAGTTGTTCTGTGACTTTATGTCCAACTCCCAGCAAACCTGGTGCCTTAGTTAGGTCTCTGAGGGTCTTATTCACCAAGTCGCTCATCTGCCATGTAGGTGAATGAATCCAACATTTGCTAAACCTTGTTAGACCCAGGCCCAGAATGCACATAAGCCCTGAGCTCAAAGTTACATGACTGCTGATAGTTATACTGGGACGCAGAGGCAAGTCTCTTGCCTTCAACTGCTAATCTTGATTTCCTTGCCAAGCTTTACCTCTAACTCCTCAGTGTCCACCTTGGTAAGATCATGCAAGGGTGACTTGCATACTAATGAGAGAGTGCAGGTAACACAGAGGGAGAGTCCCAGCATATAGTCAGTGCTCAATCAATTCTCATTGCTACTGTAGAATAATGCAGGTGACACAGAGATACAGTCCCAGTTAGATACAGCTAGTGTTCAGTCAGTTCTCATTGCTGTTACAACTCAGTCACTGTTTCTTTTTATTCCTAATAAAGTACCCTGTAGTGTATTTACTTAAATCCTCTGTAGATGAGGCCAGCATCTCTGATGGTTTAAAAGTGACTTCACCTTTTGGGGTCATAGAAATGTCTAGGTGGCTTCATATATAAGAAGTTTCCAGAACAGCCTGGCCTGGCTGTTTTTTCTTTGAAGAGACCATGACCCAGCCAAGTGCTATAACCCTGGGATTCCAGGGCCATTTTTTTAACAGGTTCAACTCATCCTGACTTGGCCCACATTTATGGGTAGTGGAAGTCTCTAGAAGGCCCCCCCATTAAGAGCTTAAAGTCAGTTGGTAATCTGGTAGCTTTTCATGGCTCATTTGGGTGTCAGGGGAAGGGGCATTTGTTTTCTGCTTTGCCCTTGTCCACTGCAAAAGAGGTCCCCAGATTCTTTGGGTACACAATGTGATATTCCCAGCCTGGTCTGTTATGTGCCTTGGTTAGGCGATAGGTGTTTGCTTTGGTTTGCCCAACTTGTGAGGATGTACCCTGAGCTCCTAGCTTTGATTTTGGCAGAGTTCCTGCCTGGCAGTGTCAGAACGTGGCAACTGTATAGCATTTCATCTGAAGGGCAATTCCAAGGGATCTTGAGCTCAGTACAGAGAAGCAGGTTAATTTTTCAGATACATGATCTGCTCTCTCACCTGCTTTGTGGGGAACCAGAAGGGAGGTCCCTGCAGGGTTGTTCTCATTCATCTTTCCTGAGTACTGAGTGTTCCGTGAGTAAGAAGATACCTCCCCACATGTCTCTGCCTTCCCGGGCAGCCATGTGTGCTTTGTGGATGAATTGTTTATTTGGCCTCCAAATGCACACTATAATGGGAGCAGGGGACTTTTAGTGAAGTTTGCAAGTAGACTAGGCAGAGCCACTTCTTGGAATTTTCTCTTCACCCTGGTGATCCCTGTTCTATGTATTTAGTAAATGGAAGCTTTACACTTACTTGGTTGATTACTGAATTGCTACTTCATCTTGTTGTTGTTGTTGTTATGTGCCATGGAATTGGACCTGACTTCATAGTGACCCCTCCTTGGGTTTCTGAGGTGGTATCACTATGGAAGTAGATTGCCCAACCTTCCTTCCAAGGAATGGCTGGTGGGTTTGAACTGCCAGCCTTCTGGTTAGCAGTCAAGTGCCTTAGGCGCTACACTACCAGAACTCCCTAAAATGTATCTTCACAGTGAACTGATGAATTAAGCATGTGGCTCATTGTTGAGAAATGTGGCTTTGATTTCCAGCTCACTCACTGCTTTCATTTGGTGACTTCTGTTGTCATTTTCATCCTCCCCACAATCTTGTCACCAGGCTCTGCCATGTGAAGTACATTTATTCTCTAAATGAAATTAAATTGAATCTTTGTTTTGAGAATTTCACAATACCTTTGAATATTACTTTTAATTTGAGGCTAGAATGCCTTTTACTTCTCAAGGCACTGTCACACACATGGGAGTAGAGTGGCTGCCAATTCCTGAACCCTAATCACCTATCAGACATGAGCATGCATGTTTGGGTGTCACTTGTGATCATCACAGGGCAAGCAGAAGTGACACCTGGTGCCACACAGAAGGTGGATGTCCCCTGTCCAAGCTGGCTTAGGCCTGGTGCTTTCAGAGTCTGGCACCCTGACTGTACCACCATTCATCTCGGCTTCTCAGGGCCTCTTGTTTGATGCTTACAGCAACTTCACTACCTCATGAGATGGGCACGATTTTCTTTAACCTCCTTGTGTGCTGATCAGGAAGCTAAGGCTCCTTATTTGCCCAAGGGTACAGAAATCGGTGGAGGAAAACCAAGACAGACATACTGGGCACAATGAATCGACTCCAGAGTTTTATCATGCCAGGTCAGGGACCCAGTGGCATACTGACAAATAAGATCTTAAAAAGAAAACAGTTCTCTGATACGTTGTTGTTGTTGTTAAGTGCCATCGAGTCAGACCCGACTCACAGTGACCCCTCCTTGGGTTGCCGAGGCAGTATCACTACGGAAGTAGATTGCCCAACCTTCCTTCCGAGGAGTGGCTGGTGGGTTTGAACCGCCAGCCTTCTGGTTAGCAGTCAAGTGCCTTAGGCACTATACTACCAGAGCTCTTCTCTGATACGTAGCCTCTGCTAATTTCTATTGTGTAAATATTCCCTCTATGGATGATTTCAACCACCAATGGCTTAATACCTGGCTTGTGGCAGGTCATCAAGCCCTGATGTCTGGTAACTCCTTATCTCTGAATTGCCCACCTTTAACTTCCCTCATTGACACATAATTTTCCTGAGTTAACAGGAAGCATCCAAGGTATTCAGTGCTCTTCTGTGGCCCTGTCTTTATTAAGCCAAGGGAATCAGGAAGCCAAGACCTCCCCAGGTTTTCCTCAGTCATCCAGGGAACCCAGGAAGCCTCTCAAGTCTAAAACTCAAAGTACAGCCATGTGAGGCTTCTAAGGGACCTTCATCCTATAGCTACTTTGGTCCTGCCAGGAGCCATCCCTTCAGTTTCCACACTGCTGTCCTTGTCCCCTGCAGGTGTCTGCACATCTGAAGCTTCAAGAGAAGGATGAAGGCAGAAGAGAGATGGTGAGTATGATGCTGTGGGAATGCAAAGGGTTGTTTTGTTGCTACTAGTTGCTGTCGAGTCATCCTGGATTCATGATGACCCCATGCACAATAGAAAGAAATGCTGCACAGTTTTGCACCATCCTAGTGATTGGTTGTGGATTGACCATTGTGTTCCATAGGGTTTTCACTGGCTGAGTTTCAGAAGTAAATTGCCAGACCTTTCTTCCTAGTCTGTCTTAGTCTGGAAGCTCCACTGAGACCTGTTCAGCATCATAGCAACTCTCAAGCCTCCACTGACAGATGGGTGGTGGTTGCTGGGAATCATGAGAATTTTTGGCATGGAAGGTGAGAATTTTACCACTGAACCATCAAAACCAAAACACCCAGTAGCCATCAAGTTGACTCTGACTCATGGTGACCCCAAGGGTGTCAGAGTAGAATTATTCTCTGTAGAGTTTTCAAGGCTGTGATCTTTCAGAAATAGATTGCCAGGCCTTTCTTCTGACACACCTCTGCCAACCTTTTAGTTAGTAGCCAAGCTATGCTTAAGTGTTAGTGCCGTGGTCTGGCAAGTGCATGAAATTCATCCAGAAAACATGCATTGGAGGATTCTTTGAGTCACTGGTTTTTGTTTGTTGATTTGTTTTTGCCTAGCCGTTCACAGCTTTCTGTGCATGGGAGATGGTGTCATCTCCACACGGGCTGTGACCAAGCAGGGGGCATGCAGGGGAAATGGCTCTGGAGAGAGCTTTGCTCAGAACTAGGAACTGTGGCGTAAGAGTAGGCAGAGTATGTCAGGGTAACGGCCTGAAAGCTTAGGGGGTCAAAAGAACCACCATCAGGGTTAGAGCAAGTGCTTGGCTTCTCTCTGTGTGTAATATGCTTTAGATTAATTTTTTTTTAAAAAAAATACTAACAGTAACAGTGCTTAGTCACTCATTTAAAAATAGCCACCCTCCACCCACACACACGCATAAGAAGAAATTTAGTTCTTAAATGTTATTAACTAACCTTTTTTAAAAAATAAACACATTTCCATGATGACTGGAACCTTCTAACTCTTTTCACCACTTTTTTTTTTTTTTTTTTTTCTTTCCCAAGGAACCAATTCCTGTTGAGTTGACTCCAACTCATGGGGACCCCATGTGTATGAGAGTTGAATTGTGCTCCATATAGTTTCAATGGCTGATTTTTTTGCAAGTAGATGGCCAGGCCTTCCTTTTGAGGGGCTTCTGGTAGACTTCAACATACTCAGTAGATAACTAAAAGGTTAAAAGTTCAAGTCCACCCAGAGACCCCTCAGAAGAAAAGCTGGGCCATCTACTTTCAAAAAATCAGCCATTGAAAATCTATGGAGCACAGATCTACTCTGACACACATGGTGTCACCCAGTGTTGAAATCAACTCCACTGCAACTGATAAGAATGGAAATTTAACTTTTGTTCTCTCCCTGGTTACGGGTCAATAATGGACCCCTCTCAGCCAAGGTTAGTGTCATCTTCAGTGTGAGAGCAGAATTTGGTGAGACTCTACTTGCATAATAATATTATTTTTTGCCTTTGAATGGCTTTAGAAGACCACAGCGCTACCAGCTGAATGTGTAGGATTTACAGGGTTAACGCTAATGGTGCAACTTATTTCCTCATGTTTTGATGTAAAATGGAATGATTAATAGAATGCAGTTCAATATGCTAAGAACATATTAATAGCAATTCTATTTATGACATTTGTGCTCTCTCCTGTCGCACATGTAGTTAGTATTCAGTAAATTTAACCACCTTGGTATGAGATCTGCCTTCGCACTCCTTCCTCTCCCTCCCTCTTCCCCACTCCTCACCCCGCCACACCCTGCAAAATTCTTTCAATTCAGCCCATGTCACTTGGGAGGGGGTGGTTGAAATTTGCAGTGCAGGTAGAACCTGATTTATGTGAGAAGTAAAATAATTCTTGTTGCTACTAAAGATGTTTCATGTGGAACTTCTTTATTCTGAGATGGGAAGGAGTACAGTGGCACATTGTTGTTACTTGGTGTCAAGTAGATTTTGACTTATTGTGATCCTATGTGTGCATTGTAGACCTCTACTCTATAGGGCTTTCAAGGCTGTGATCTTTTGGAAGTAGATTGCTAGGCCTGTCTTCTGAGGCGTCTCTGAGTGGGTTCAAACTGCCAACCTTTTGGACAGTAGTTGTGTGCTTAACCTTTGTACCACCTAGGGACTCCTTAAAATGGATTCATGGAACCCAAAACATTAAGATGTGGAAATTGTGGAAACCACTCACATTTCTGTAACTTGAAGGAAGCAAAAAGGTCTTATGACTTTATTGTATAGGTTGAAGGAGAGGGCTGCTTTCTTTGATCACTAATCTTTTCTAAAGGCTTACATAATGTGCATGCAACGCACATTACCACCTCCCAGCCCTTCTGTCAGCTGCACCTAGAGTGTTTATTATACTAAATTATGGAAAATGAGTTTAGATAACAAGGGGTAACATGTGCTTTAGTTTTAGTCACAGGGATATTGTTGTCAGGTGCCATCAAGTCGGTTTCAACTCATAGCAACCCTTTGTACAATAGAACGAAACACTGCCCAGTCCTGCGCCATCCTCACAATCATTACTATGTTTGAGCCCATTGTTGCAGCCACTGTGTCAATCCATCCTGCTGAGGGCCTTCCTCTTTTTTGCTCAGCTTCTCCTTTACCAAGCATGGTGTCCTTCAGGGACTGGTCCCTCCCAATGACATGTCCAGAGTACACAAGATGAAGTCTTGCCATCCTTGTTTCTAAGAAGCATGCTTGCTATACTTCTTTCAAGACAATTTTTTTTCATTTTTATGGAAGTCCATGGTATATACAATATTCTTTGCCAGGACCGTAATTCAAAAGTCACATGGCAGAGTAGAGGGAAAACGAAGTATCAGAACACAGTCTAAGGAAAAATCTGGCTCTGGGTAAAGCTGAAAACCAAAAACCAACCCATTGCCACTGAGTTGATTCCAACTCACAGCAACACTATATGACAGAGTAGAACTGCCCCTAGGACTTCCATAGCTTTAATTTTTACAGAAGCAGATTGCCAGGCCTTTCTTCCATGGTACCACTGAGTGGGTTTGAACTCCAACTTTTATGTTAGTAGTTAAGTGCAGCAGACGATTTATGCCACCAGAGACCTCTGAGTGAACCTGAAGATGAACTTACATCAACAGAAAGTGGGACCATGCTTGGCCAGGGAGAAAGAGGATGAGTGCCCATCTCCTCTCTCACTTCTGACTGTGGTCAGCCCTAACCTCTTCCTCTGCCCTGGGAACCCCACAACAGTAGGAGGAAAGCTGCCCACTGCAGGGCTGTGAGAGAGGCCAGCAAGAACTTGGGAGGGCACCATGAAGAAAGGCTGGAAGAAGAGAGTGGCATCTTCTGACTCCCACCCCATGTTACACTCCTTCTCTAGCCTCCCAGGCCGAGGTGTTAAATAAGAAGCATCCACAGAATGTGAGGACTGCAGTCCAATCTATTCACTCAAGTGACCCCCAGCAGGGTCCCATGAACCATCAGAGAGCTGCCTCCTTAATAAGTAACTGGATACAGAGATTCCAGGAGAGACTGAAGAAACAGCACTGATCCTCAGCCTGGAGGAGAATGGTGAAAAGCTTGAGATGGAATTCTGTCTCTTGGAACCAAAGGACAAAGACAGGGGTGACAGCAGAGAAGAGCCAACTTGGGAGTCACATTGTGTGGGGTAAGCAGATGAGAGAAGTTCTTACAGTGTTGCTAACACAGAGGACCCTGCAGGTATACAGAACCACATCCAGCCTTGGCCTCCTAGAACCCACTGTTGCCCTCCAACAATTGCCTCCAGTACTCAAAGATTCTGGCAGTCAGGTGAGGTTGTAAGACCAGCCCCATCTGCCTTTTGGAGCTAATGCAAAGCTGAATTACATGATGTCTTCACAGTCTTTGAGCTCAGCAGAGCAGATGTGTCCATATGTAGGCTGTGGTAGAGCTGCACTGTGGCACTAGCCCAAGTCAATCAGCCTTTTCACATGCAACTTGTTATTAGTTGTCGTCAAGTGAGCTCCAATTCATGATGATATCACATACAACAGAAGGAAACATTGCTTGGTCTTGTGCCATCTTCATGGCCATTGGTATATTTGAGTCCATTGTTGCGACCACTGTGCAGTTTGAGAGCCTTCCAACCTTGGAGCTCTTCTTCCAGCACTATATCAGACAATGTTCTGTTGTGATCCATATATACATAAGATTTGCATTGGTTGATTTTAGGAAGTAGATCACCAGGCCTTTATCATAGTCTGTCTTAGTTTGGAAGCTCCACTGAAACTTGTCCACCATGAGTGACACTGCTAGAATTTGGAATACTGGTAGCACAGATAGCTTCCAGCATCATAGCAACACAAAAGCCACCACAGTATAACAAAGGTACTGTTGTTAAAGGGCTGGGTGGGCCAGTGAACCCCTCTCAGCAGACTTTCTACATTGAGGGACACAATAGCCACGTTCTTCTGCCTGTCCTGCTCCATCAGCTTTGTCCATGACTCTAAGCCATTCACCTTCAGAGGCCAGCTTGTAGCCCTTCCTTTGGCAAGACCAGTGAGGGTCCTGGCAGCAGGCCATGAGAGACTATTCTGCCTGCTTGACCAGAAGGGTTGGGTGACAGGAGGAAAGTGGCACCTATGGTGGGAGGGGGGCATTTCCTGGGAGTGGCCACAGTGGAGTCCCTCATGTAGACAGGGCCTCACCACTGTGGGTGTCCTCTGTATGCCTGGCCTAACAAAAAGGTTGAAGAAAGCCTCGTACTGTTCTCAGCAAGGTTTATAAGAATAAAAATATAGACTTTGTAAGGGTCCCCTGTGCTGCCCTGTGCTGAAAAGGAGAGGATCTGAGAGGATGAGACACTTTTGCCTCCCTTCAGGTTCATCTTCTCTGGGTTGAACATCATAGCAAGCTGTCCCTGCAAGATCTATAGGGGCCCATGATCCTGCACATGTCTTTCTCCAGAAGCCCCCAGCCTGAGCTGGGCTGGGGCTGCCCTGTGACCCACTGGCCCTCTTGTTCCTTAGCAAGAGTGCAGGTCCCACCCACTTCCCCCCAAGAACTCATTGGTAGGGCTGCTTCCAGGATAACATAGGCACTGATTTCATGCCATGACTCATTTCCTTCAAGCCCCCTATGTGTGCACAGGTCCAAGGTTGTTCATATCTTGTAGAAGCACAATGGAATGGAATGTTCTAGGATGTGGTAGAATGTGTTGTCCATGGCCTTCCCTCTTTCCTGGAAAATTAATCTTGGCTTTTGGGGTCCTGCCAACAAGTAAGGTGGCTTCATTAGGAGCTATGTCTTCAGGTCTTCAGAGGCTGGCCCTAGGCTGCAGAGACAGACTCCCAGGAGAAGGAGAAAATGAGGGGGACCCAGGGTCAATTTAGGTTACAGTGGCCATGTAGTGCTTTGTTTAGGTAAAATATAAAAATAAATAAGCCCATTGTTTGCTTTTTCTGATTAGATTTAAAGCAAAACCAACTTTTGCAGCCTTCCTGACTTATGGCAGCCTCAGATAAAGGCCTGGTGATCTACTTCCTAAGAGAACAAAAAACACTGTCTAGTCCTGTGCCATCGCAATGTTTGGTTGTGGATCAGTCTATTATGATCCATAGGGTTTTCATGGTCTGATTTTTGGAAATAGATCTCCTTCTGAGAGAATACTGGAGAAAAGGGACAGGACCCTAGGTGGTGAAGACACAAGCTGGAAAGAGGAAAATGGCCCAATGTGAGCTCCCAGTTTCCAACACCCTCTTTGAAGGGCTGAGGAGGTGGATCCAGGAGACCCTCAGCTGCCATGAAGGATTAGCTAAGAAGAAACCATTAAACCAAACCAAAGCACCAAACCAACTGGCATCAAGTCATCCCTGACTTGTGATGACCTAGTGTGTATCAGAGTAGAACTGTGCTCATAGGGTTTTCAGTGGCAAATTTTCCAGAAGTAGATTACCAGCCCTTTCTCTCAAGGTACCTCTGGGTAGATTCAGACCTCCAACTTTCAGTTAGCAATTGAGCCTGTTAACTATTTGTACCACCTTGAGTCTCATGCCCTATTGCTGTTGTTGCTGTTAGCCATCATTGAGTCAGCTGCCAACTCATTGCAACCTCACGCACAATGGGATCCGACCATTGAGATACATAGGGTTTTCATTGGCTGATTTTTAGAAGTAGATAACCAGGCCTTTCTTCTGAGGTACCTCTGAAGCAGCCAAGCACATTAGCTGTTTGCACCACCAGGAACTCCAAAGTACTAGTTGGTCTTGAAGCCTGTCCGACTATGGGGACTAAAGGATAGGGAGTGGGGAAAGAGGGTGTGCCATTTTTGTGGAGTGCCACAGAAACAAGCTGGGAACAACCAATCATCCTGTGACTTTGGCCAGTGTTGAAGAGAACCACTTGAGCCTTTTTTCTGGGAAAACCAGCAGCTGTGGTCCATACAGGATAGAAAGTGGACAGAGGACAGAAGCAAGACCTCTGTTTTGGTTCCCTAGTGCCACTCTGACAGAAATATACCACAAATGGGATGACTTTAACAAACCGGAGTTTATTCTTACAATTTGGAAGCGTTAAGTCCAATTTCAAAGTGCCAGGCTCTAGGGGCTGGGTGAAAGCCCCTCAACCTTGGGCTTCAGTTCTGCCTCCTGCTCCTGGCCCTCTGAAGCTGAAGGCTTTTCTTCATTCAGCTGCTGGCTGCTGAGACTGACAAACCCAAGTTAACCAGTAACAAGGCATGTGGGAGTTCGCTGACCTTTCCATTCTGGAGTCCATCCTGAATCAATCTTCAGAGCAGACAGGGAGGCCTCGTCCACAGTGCACTGTTCCTATCTTGGTGTCTAGCCTGCTTCCCAGTGGTGGGGAGCTAGCATGGACACTTGGAGGAGTGGTGACTGCTTTAATCAGACATCCTTGCGAGTCAGCTAAAGGCCTATCTGCCATTCAGAGACCTGGATTCCTATTTATAAATGCAGAAGTGACTCCCTTCCCTCCTTCCGAGAGGCCTGGTGTGTACTTTTGTATGTCTGCAGGAGCTCCGTTCATGGACTCTCCATTGCTAACTGCTGTCAAGTAGGCTCCTGGCTCCTGGCAGCCCCACACACAATAGAACAAAACGCTGCCCAGTCCTGGGCCATCCTCATGATCAGCTGGGGTTTGGACTGTTGTGATCCATTTGGTTTTCATGAACTGATTTTCAGAAGTAGATCACCAGACCTTTCTTCCTAGTCTACCTTAGTCTGTAGCTCTGCTGCAACCTGTTCAGCATCATAGCAACATACAAGCCTCCACTGACAGACAGGTGGTGGCATGCATGAGGTGCATCCACCAAGAATTGAACTGGGGCCTCCCACATGGAAGGCAAGAATTCTATCACTGAACCACCACACCCTGTCCTTCCCATTAACAAGAACAATGTTCCTATCATTCATAATTGTCATGGGTTGAATGCTTGCTGTGTGCCCAGCATCATGCTGAGCAAGTTGTGTTCATTTTCTCATCTAACCATCACAGTGACCCTGTGCTACTATCATGACCCCTTTTGTGCTGATCAGAAAACTGATCACCCATCTACTTATTTATCCATTAATCCATCCACCCAACAGGTACTTGCATTACTGGGTGGTACAAGCAGTTTAGCATTCTACTACTAGCTGAAATATTGGCAGCTTGAACCTATGCAGAGGCTCGTGGAAGATAGGCCTGGTGACCTGCTTCTGAAAGGTCACAGCCTTAAAAACCTTATGGAACGGCTCTACTCTGCATACCTGGAGTTGCCATGGACTCAATGGCAACTGACAATGACAAAAATAGATGTATATCGAACTTACCCTGTTCCTGAAACCCAAGTGGAGCTGACTCCAACATTCTTTTTTTTTTACTTTTGTTGTGCTGAAAACATATACAGCAAGACATTCACCAACACAACACAGCAACTTCCACATTTACAGTTCAGGAATATTGATTACATTTTTCATGTTATGCCACCATTATTACTATCTTTTTCCAAAATATCCTACCACCTATTAACATAAACTCAATGCCCCACAAACAAAAGCTTCCCCTTTTCCCCTCCCTCCTACACCTGGTAACCACTAATAATCTTTGGTATTATATATGTGTATATATATATATATGCAAAAAGGGCAGGGAGGACACATCTTCCAACCTCCTCTAACCCCACAAGAGGAAGATAGGAGCATCATCAATAGCCCAAGGCCTATTACTGCAAAGTCAGACATGCTGCCTCCCTCCAGCCCTTTCACCAACCGTTCCTCTCACAGCACCTACCACCTCTCTCCTGGCTTCGATAATTCACTGCAGTGGCCACACAGAACTTAGATTATGGGGTTTATTAGGGAAGCACCAGGCTACGATTCAAGTTCAGGAAAAATGTGCAGTCTCTCTCCCAGGCCACAGTCTCTCTCCTAACAGCCTCTCACAGTCTCTCTCCCAACAGTGAGTGTCCCTTGGTGTCTCACTCAGCAATGCATGTCTCTTGTGTCTTTTTCCCAGCAGTGTGTGTCTCTTTCAGGAGCGTGTGTCTCTTTCAGCAGCACGTCTTCCTCAACCAGCAGTCAGAGAGAGACTTCTGCCTCTAGTAGGCCTCCTTTTGAGCCTAGCAGAGTGGCCAAACTAGCTAATCATAACATCAGAATTCTAACCACCTGAGAGAAAGCAGGAACCTCCCAGAACATTGCTTTGTGTTGTGCCCAACAGAAATACCCCAGCTGGATAACTTTTACAATCAGGAGCTCCTCAGTTGCTCACAGCAAATTCCACCACAGAGTTTATAAAGACATGGCTAGAAAAGCCACACTAAGTAATTTACTATACCACAATATACAATTTTTTTTTCCCCCAACCTGTCTAGAAATTTTCCCTCCTCTCCCCTCCCTGGTAGCCAACAAAGCAAGTTTCCTTCCATGTGCAAACCTTTCCTTGATGTTTTAAAATAGTGGACTAATACAATATTTGTCCTTCTGTGATTGACTTATTTCACTCAGCATAATGTCTTCAAGTTCATCCATGTTATGAGGTGTTTTGCAGATTCTATGTTATTCTTTAGGGTTGCATAGTATTCCATTGTGTATATGTACTATGTTTGTTTATCCATTCCTCCGCTTATGGGCACCTAGGTTGTTTCCATCTCTTTGCTATTGTGAATAGTGCAGCGATGAACATGGGTGTACATATATCTATTCGCATCTTGCCTCTCACTTCTTTAGGATATATACCTAGTAATGGGAATGCTGAGTCAAATGGTATTTCTCTTTCCAACTTTGTAAGGAATCACCATACTGATTTCCACAATGGTTATATCATTTTACAGTCCCACCAGAGTCCTAATCTCTCCACATTTGCACTGTTGTTGTTGTTGTTATGTGCCGTCGAGTCGGCCCCGACTCATAGCGACCCCTCCTTGGGTTTCCGAGGCAGTATCACTACGGAAGTAGGATTGCCCAACCTTCCTTCCGAAGAGTGGCTGGTGCGTTTGAACCACCAGCCTTCTGGTTAGCAGTCAAGTGCTTCAGCCACTATGCTACCAGAGATCCTGCATTTGTTATTTTCTGTCTTGTTAAACTTTGCTATTAATGCTGGAGTGAGACAGTATCTCATGGTTGTTTTGATTTGCATCTTTCTAGTGGCTAATGATTGTGAACATTTCTTCATGTGTTTGTTGGCTGCCTAAATATCTTCTTTGGTGAAGTGTCTGTTCATGTCTTCTGCCCATTTTTAAATTAGATCGTCTTTTTGATGTTGAGGTGTTGGAGATTTCTATAAATTTTAGAGATAATTCCTTTGTCCGATAATGTCATTGTTGAATATTTTTTTCCATTCTGTAGGCTCTCTTTTTATTCTTTTGGAGTAGTATTTTTGATGCATGTAAGAATTTAATTTTTAGAAGATCCCAATCATCCAGTGTATATTCTTTTGTTTGTGCATCTTGGGTTGTTTGATAATATATTTATGTTATAAATTAGGACCCCTAAGTTTGCTCCTATTTTTTCTTTGATGAATGTTATAGTTTTAGGTTTCACATTTAAGTCTTGGATCCATTTGGAGTTCATTTTTGTATATGGTGTGAGGTATGGATCTTGTTTCATTTTTCTGCAAATGTGTATCCAGTTTTGCCAGCACTATTTGTGAAAGAGACTATCTCTTCCCCATTTCATGGATTTTGGCCCTTTGTCAAAGATCAGCTGACCATACATTGATGGATCTATTTCTGGGTTCTCAATGGTAGCATAGACTGCTAACTGGAAGGGCAGTGGTTCAAACCCACCAGCCACTCCTTGGAAGGATGATTGGGCAAACTACTTCCATAGAGATACTTCCTCAGAAACCCACGGAGGGGTTGCTACAAGTCGGATCTGACTCAACGGCAGTGAGTTTGGTTTTTTGATATATGTGTCTGTCATTGTACCAATACAGGCTGTTTTGACAACTGTGGCTGTGTAGTAGGTTTTGAAATTTGGGAATGTGAGACCTCCTACTTTGTTGTTCTTCTTCTATAGTGCTTTGCTTATCTTAGGTCTCTTTACTTCCCATATAAAATTAGTGATTGGGTTTTCCATGTTTTTAAAGAATGTTAATGGAATCTGGATCAGGATTTCCAACACTGTCTTCTTAGCCTCTGTGCAATGCTACCAAAATCATGGCTTCTGACCTGGGAATGGAGCATGACTCCCTTGACAACAGGCAGCCTGGTTGGGCCCCAATATATACATCCTTGTTTTAAGATGAGGAATGTTTCCACCTGTGGGAGAGTAAGTGGTCTTTCCCCTTCAGGACCATGCTGGGATGAGTTGGGTGTGTGGTCCTCATGGCAACTCTGGCTGCATTGCCCCTGCAGGTCAAGGAGATCCTGACAGCGCTGGGCCTTCTGTCCTGTGCCAACACACGGACGGGCAGCCTCTCAGGTGGCCAGCGGAAGCGCCTGGCCATCGCACTGGAGCTGGTCAACAACCCACCCGTCATGTTCTTTGATGAGCCGACCAGGTGAGCTAATTCAGAGGAGCATCTGGGAAGGGCTCTGCCCACCTGTATGATGGTTCCTCCAGCTCAGCCATTTCTGGGCAGCCCCTAACACTTAAGTTCCGTCAAGTTGCCTCCTAGAGGGAGGTGTGCCCTGCACTCCCCTGTTTTCTGCTTATATTCTGAGATCATATGGCCAAGGACCAACTTTCACTTCCTTCCATCCCTCCCTCTTACTCAAGAGACACCAAGTCCTCAGCTTGTATAGAGAGATGCACACAGGTTGCTTTCCAGTTGTGGGTGGGTTTTTGGGGTAAACTGTCTCTCCTGCAATAAAGCATTCCCTATAATAAGGAGCTCTGGTAGCATAGTGGCTAAGGCACTTGACTGCTAACCAGAAGGCTGGCGGTTCAAACCCACCAGCCACTCCTCGGAAGGAAGGTTGGGTATTCCTACTTCCCTAGTGATACTGCCTCGGAAACCCAAGGAGGAGTCGCTATGAGTCGAGGTCGACTCAATGGCAAAGAACAACAACAACAACAACATAATATAGCCACTCTGAGGGCCAGTACCCTGCAGTGCCCTGGAGAAGGGGCCCTATAATCAGGCTTGTTCTGAGCATGCTGGATCTTGATACACCTGAACATTCACTGTGGCTCCCCAGCATGTTAGAGGCTCAGAGAAGCCTGAAGGAAGGCGCTGGTCTCCCCTTGCTCATCCAGACTCTTTGTGCCTATTTAAGCCCAGTTGCTCTTCCCTGAGATGCTTGTTTACCTCCTGTGAGCATATTCTGGGAACACTGTTCTAGGACCCTGGCTCTGACACCCATGGGCAGTAACTTGGCCACACCTGTTTCTGACTGTATCATCCTCACTTGTCCTTACAGCAAGTGCAGGATAACCAGGCAGATGGACAGGCAAGGGTGGGGACCACTCTTGACCCACCTTCCCAATTGGATTTTGGAAGAGGTCTGCGGCCTTCTCTGTGTGGACCAAAACCCAAAACCAAACTCACTGCTGTCAAGTTGGATCTGACTCACAGCAACCCCTCGTTGGGTTTCTGGGGTGTTATCACTATGGAAATAGATTGCCCAGTTTTCCTTCCAGTGAGTGGCTGGTGGGCTTGAACTGCCAGCCTTCTGGTTAGCAGTCAAATGCCTTAGGCACTGTTTTGCTCAATTTGACATGTAGGCCCTGCGTGGTGCCCAGCCCACAGTGGGCAGGACTAAGGCAGCCCTGTTAAGATATTTTAGAACAAATGACTACAATGAGCCCTTAAAATAGCATCTTCTGGGCAGAATATTAGTGGTCCTAGTGTGAGAGGTGTATACTCCAAGGGGCTGCATGTCATACACTCGTTCACCTCATCTGTCACAGGGAATGCAGGGTATAGAGCCGGGGTGGAGCAGGAGGTGCTGCAAGGAGAGAAGAGAGATGAGAGGACACCCTGGGCCCCAGCCATAGTCCTCAGTGAGTGCCAGAACTCTGCACCCCATGCATGGCACTGTTTGTCCTCAGTAGAACATCTGCTGGAGAAAGTGCTAGCCTGCAGCTGTGTCAAGCACTGCCCTCTCTGCCTCAGCTATCAGTGGGGTGAGGAATCAGGGCTCCATCACTGGGGAGGCACAGCCACCTGCCAGGACAGTGCTGAGGTCTCTACTACTAGGACAGATATGACTTCCCCATCATTCCCATCCTCACTTCCTTCAGCAAGAATTGCAGGGCTCTTTCCCTCTGCCCTTGTCAAGTATAAAATACCATGTACACAGTCCACATTGGGAGCTCTGGCAAAAAACCAGCAGTGAAGCAGAGCAGGATCTTGGGGAGAGCCCAGAGCAGCCGAAGGTCTCTGTTCCCAAGCCCTCCTGGGTCACAGAGTTCCTGGGGCAGTGGGTTTGGCCCCTTTGCCCACTGGGTCTCACAGTGCCCTTGACTTGCAGTGGCCTGGACAGCGCCTCCTGCTTCCAGGTGGTCTCTCTGATGAAAGGGCTGGCTCAAGGAGGACGCTCCATCATCTGCACCATCCACCAGCCTAGTGCCAAGCTCTTCGAACTGTTTGACCAGGTAAACTGGCCTGACCCCCACACCTTGAGCTGCCCAGTCCCACTGTGCTGTCACATTGTGAGGACTGCATTCAGTGTCACTCAACAAAACATGTATGAACAGTTGAATGCAAAACCAATTTGCTCTGTAAACTTTCACTCAAATCACAATAAAAAGCTAAATGAAAAACAAAACAATAATAGCAACAGAAAAGACCCAGTTGCCATCCAGTTGATTCTTGCTCCTGGTGACCCCCTATGTGTCACAATAAAAGTATGCCCCGTAGGGTTTTCATGACTGATTTTTTGCAAGTAGATCACCAGGTCTTTCTTCCAAGGCACCTCTGGGTAGACTCGAACATTCAACCTATTGGTTAGCAGCTGAGTGCATTAACTGCACCACCTTGATGGCAACTGGGTTTTTTCTTTGTTTGGTTAGCTTGGCTCTTGTTTTTTTTTTTTTTTCTTGGCTAACTAGGCTAAGTGAAAACAAATCCCAGTATGCACTGGCCTGGGTTATTTCTTGTCAGTTATCATCATTTTTGAGTGGCCTTGGTGTTACATTTTATTGTACTTAGGAATCATAAGTAGCTAGGGTGGTTGGGGGAGCAGGAAGAACTGGTGGTGTCCACTCTCAGCCATTGCTGGTGGCTACAGGATCTGGGGAAAGTCACTAACATTACTGAGACTTCATTCCTTCTTCTGTTAAAATTGGAGGACATACCTATTTTACAGAATTAAGTGAAAGGTTATAATATTTGTACAATAGACTCTATTTTATAACTCTTTGGTTTTGATTGTTACTAGAAAAAAAAAAATTCCAAGGGATAAAATCTGTATAATTTCAAAATCTTTTCTAAGCAGGTTTTTATTGTATGCTGTCAAGTCACAATGACTCATAGTGACTCTATGGGACAGAGTAGAACTGCCCCATAGGGTTTCCAATGTTGTAGTCTTTATGGAAGCAAGCTTCCACACCTTTTTCCTACAGAGCAGCTGGTGGGTTCCAACTGCCAGCCTTTCGGTTAGCAGCTGAATGCTTAAACACTGTGCCACCAGAACTCTTTTATCAGGTGGCTAGTGACAAAAAGGAAAAAGAAAGCAATATAATAACATGATCTCTGTCCACATATCTTTAGTCGTCTCTATCTTGTGAATTTCCCTTTGAACTTATCAGAGTCCTTGGGAGGTAACTGATAGCTCTAACAAGAGGAAGAGAAGGCAAGAGTGACAGAGACAGAGAAAGAGATTTAAAGAGAGAGGAGAGCAATTAATGTAGACAGAGAGGGAGAGACATAGCAAGAGAAATAAGGGGAGAGATAGAGATAGATATAGAGTGAGAGAAACAGAAACAAAGAAATAGACAGAGAGACTGAGATTAATTGAGAGTTCCTGTTGCTTTATGCAGGGAGGCAGGCATTGATGTTTTTCCTCTCATTTTATTTCAGCTTTACGTCCTAAGTCAAGGACAGTGTGTGTATCGGGGGAAAGTCTCCAATCTTGTCCCATACCTGAGAGATTTAGGCCTGAACTGCCCAACCTACCACAACCCAGCAGACTTTGGTGAGTAGAACCTCAAGCATCTGGACAAAAAAGAATAGGACTTTTTCCCACTCTCTGTGGGTCACCACTTGTCCCTTGGCTCAGAATCAGGAATTTCTTGAATATCCCACAAATGGCTCAAGTGCCTTCCTGTGGTGGAGGTTTCAATAACAGAAAAAGAAGATTCTCTTCTTCCAGACAAAAATATCTGGAAACCATAACAAAGGAGCTACATGTTACTGAAAGCCATTGCTGTTGAGACGATTCCAACTTGTAGTGAGCCTCTAGGACAGAGTAGAACTGCTTCATAGGGTTTCCAAGGCTGTAAATCTTTACAGAAGCAGACCGCCACATCATTCTCCTGCAGAGTGGCTGGTGGGTTCAAACGACTGACCATTCAGTTAGGAGCCAAGTGCTGTAGCCACTGTGCCACCATGGCTCTTCAGCTATGTATCAGGAGCAATATTCCTTACACAATTCTTTATTAGGCCCCCATTTTGATAGAAGTTATTTCTAAAAAAGGAAAACTAAATAAAATATTGCATTATGCTTTAAGCAGTCTTTTTTGCATTGATTAAAAGAAATGCAAAAATGATTATTTAAATTTTGACAGAGCATTAAACAACAACAACAAAGGTGACCCTTGGAGTCCAGAGATGAAGTTAACTATCTAAGCTCCTGTCTCTTGAAGAGAGGCCCCAAGATTGGCTGGCCTTCATACCTAGCCTCAAACTCTCATCACTGTTTGCACACCAACCAAAAAAACCTACTTGCCCTGCAGTCTACTCCAACTCCTGGCAACCCCAGGTGTATTGGTAGAACTGTGCTCCACACAGCTTTCAGTGGCTAATTTTTCAGAAGTAGATCACCAGCCCTGTCTTCCAGTGACTCTAGGTGGACTTGAACCTCCACTTTTTGGTTTGCAGCCCAATATGTTAAATATATATACCACCCAGGGACTGCTACTTGTATTGTGCTCACCATATTTACAGTTCAAAACCTCAACACCATCACGATGGCCCAAGGTTCCATCTTTGGTTTCTTCTCTTCCTTGTCCACACCTTCCAAGGCATTTACTCTTCTATAAAACATCACTTATGCCAGTGACCAACCAGTCTCTATCCCCAACACCCACTCTGCTTTATACTCCCTGACATATCTGTCAACACAATCTGTAGTTCTTTCAAATCCTAAGTTACCAAAACCAAACTCACTCTTTTCCTCCCATTATATCTGCTGAAGTTCCTTCTGTGCTTCAGGTCTCAGTTAATGTTGTTAGATGCTGTTGAGTTGGCCCCAGTGCATGGTGTGACCCCATGCACAGCAGAAGGAAATACTACCCAATCCTGTACTATCCCAATGACAGGTTCTAGATTGGACCAATATGATCCTTAGGGTTTTTATTGGCTGATTTTCAGAAATAGATAGTCAGGCTTTTCTTCCTAGTCCATCTCAGTCTAGAAGCTCCAGTGAAACCTGTTCAGCATCATAGTAACACACAAGCCTGACACACTGACAGATGGGTGGTGGCTGTGCATGAGGTACATTGGCTGGGAATCAAACCCAGCTCTCCCACATGGAAGGTGAGAATTTCACCACTGAACCACCAACTCCTTGATCTTGTTCTCAGTTAACAGCATCTTTCTTTCCCAGCTCTCTGAGCAGGAGCCCTTGGATTCCCTTCTGATTTCTCATATTTACTAGATAGTCAAAGGCTTTCACTCCTACCTCTATTCCCCTTGGTCTTGAGCTTGGAGTCCAAGCTTTTGTCATTGTCATCCTCTCCTCAGTCTTTCTGCCATCAGCCTTTCCTGCTCAGTTGTTTTTCTCAAAAACATTTGGACATGCCACTACCAGATCTTCATACTTTCTGTGCTGTTTTCCAAATGGTGTCACACAGGACTATTCTGGGAGATACTGCTCACTAACAAGGAGTAGGCTATGAGAGGAGGAGAGAAGGTGGTCAACTGGAAGGATGTAACTTGAAGTTCATGGAAAAATCAGTGGGAAGGATTGCTTTGATAGTTGCATATTGATCTAGAAGAGAAGAAGGTACATTTGGTGACATAGTGCTCCTGAAGTAGGGGTGGGGAAGACCCTAAGCCTGCAAGGAGGTAAGACCTTAGAGGGAAGATGGACGGAAAGGAAAAGAAATATCACACATGGAATTGGGGAGAGATCCTGAAAGATGATATTTCCTCTGGGAGCTCCAGTTTCTCAGTGAAGATCAGAGTTCCAGGCATCTGAAGGGAGGGCAGGAGCTGAGAGGAATATGGCAGGTGGGAAGCAGCAGTAACATGTGTCAGGGTGGCACGCAGAGATGGCCTACAGTGATAAGGGCATTTTTGAGGTTGTTGATGATGAGTTTCTAGTGAGCCACAGTGTCTTGGTGTTTGACTTTATTGGAAGTGCTTGGCTGCCCTGATGCAGGCTCTGGGAAAGCAGAGAGCTGGCTTTGCCAGAGAGGTGTGACAAAATGATGAGAGGATGAGGGAGCCTGAAGATTAGCAAGAGAGTTATTGGAGTGAGGGATGCTGCATGAGGAGGAGAGTAGGGAAAAGAAGAGAAGAGGACCAGGAGGAAATCCATGATCAGTGGACTGGAAGAGCCATCATCATGGGAGTGGCTGAACAAGCCAGCTGGCTGGAGAGGATGTGATGTCACTGGCACAGTTAATGATTTTAG
Organism: Orycteropus afer afer; assembly: GCF_000298275.1. Lineage (NCBI taxonomy): Eukaryota > Metazoa > Chordata > Mammalia > Tubulidentata > Orycteropodidae > Orycteropus > Orycteropus afer. The sequence goes on along the minus strand of NW_006921766.1, from coordinate 4,571,311 downwards.
AGAGGAAGTAAGCTGAGTGAAGCCCAGGGTAGAGATGTGATGGTGGGAGTGAGTGGTGAAAGTGAAGGGTGAAGAGGGGCTAATCCTGGCCTCAGGCATTCTGTGGTCCTGTGAAACTGCCCTCATCACTCATCCCACTAAGCTGGGAGCTCTTCTAACAGGAATTCTGCTTATCTCCCCAGTACCAACTATCACATTGTTGTAATAGGTAATAAGTTTAAGATGAGTGAATAAATTTACAGATGCGTGAGCAGGTGATTCCTCAAACTCTGACTTCACAGTGTACTTATCAACTATCCAACTTATCTAGAAGTTATCTGACTACTTATCAACTTATCCAACATATTGCATTTACAACAACTTTGAAAAAATTTTCAGGCAACTTCTCAGATGGTCAGGGCCCCAGGTGGGGTTGCAACCAGGCCTCCCCAAATGATATACTAGAGGCTTTGGCAATGACCAGGCCATCCGAGGGAAGGTGGCTGATCAGTCATGGAATACTTCTCCATGATGTCTTGTTCTGGAAGCAAACAGCATGGGGAGACAGTGGAATGCCATGAGGTCACTGGCAAGCAAGGGGAGGCCCGATGAGGGCCTGAAGTTGCCAGGGTGGTCAGTGGGAGAAGGTGGGAAGGAGGGAAGAGGGAGGGGACCTACACAGAGCTGTGGGACCCAGTCAGATGGAAGATGGACAGGGTTCCCACTCAGGGTTGATGGCATGGCGGAAAGTGGCATCCCCACTAAGAGCTGGCAGCAGGAAATACCCTAATACCACCACCATCACTGCCCCCAACCCCTCTGTGCACCACAGTGATGGAGAACAGGGGCCCCACTCCACCACATGCATCCCAAGATAAGCCAGAAGCACCCAGTGAGCAGTAAGCAACAGAAGGAGGAGGAAGGGAAGACATTGGCTTTGAAGATGGGGCCCGGCCCCTCACTCTTGCATACACTGAATTCACATAACAATCTGTTTATGGAACCTATGTCAATAAATGAAGAGTAGGTGTCAACCTTTGCATTTCCTGCTTCCTGACATGCTCAATGGCCTCACTATGGGTTTTAGAGTCTAACATTGGTTGGTGCATGATTTTGACATTATCCTCATCATTTGGCATCTACCTAATCATTTAAAATCATTCCTGCTTATTTCTTTCCCCCTATAATAATGACTTTGTAGCTGCAAAATTAAGAGTCCCTGGTAGTGCCCAGTTTGTGGGCTCATGCTTGGTTACTAACTGGAAGGTTAGAAGTTAGAGTCCACCCAGAAGCACCTCAGAAAAAAAGCCCTGGTGTTCTACTTCCAAAAAATGAACCATTGAAAACGATGTAGAGCACAATTCTGCTCTAACACATGTGGGTCACCATGAGTCAGGGTCAACTCAATGGCAACTGGTGTTTTGGTGACCCACAATACATATTAGCAATATCAGTGCCCCCACCTTGCCAGGCACCTGGAACTGACCCCACATCTGTTTTCTGTGCAGTTATGGAGGTTGCATCTGGCGAGTACGGCGATCAGAACAGCCGCCTGGTGAGAGCTGTTCGTGAGGGCATGTGCGACTCCGATTACAAGAAAGACCTTGGTGGTGATGCCGAGGTGAACCCTTTTCTTTGGCACCGGCCCTCTGAAGAGGTAAAGCAGGCAAAACGATTAAAGGGGTTGAGAAAGGTAATACAAATCCCATAACCTCCCCAGGGAGAGCTGCATGCTGCATTTTGCACCCGGCTGCATGACTCTTTCTTAGAGAAGATGCAGTGGACCAGGGGTTGGAGTTTCACCTCATCTCCTTTTTTGGATATGTCCTTAGGATTCCACTTCCATGGAAGGCTGCCACAGCTTCTCAGCCAGCTGCCTCACACAGTTCTGCATCCTCTTCAAAAGGACATTCCTCAGCATCATGAGGGACTCGGTAAGAGTGCTTTAAACTGTACTCTCATGGCTATGGAAGCTCATCCTGAATGAACTGTTGGATTGTTTTTCCTTCATTTGTATTAATCAGCTTTCACTCTGTTATGCTGCCATAACAAACAAACCCAACACGTCAGTGTTGACAACAGTAAATATTTATGTCTTGCTTTTGTTACATGTTGGTAGCTTTGGGTTGGTTGTAGCTCTGCTCATGTGTCTTCTCATTCTGGAACCCAAAATAAAGGAACACCCGCTTTCTGGACCATGCCTTTCTCATGGCAAAGGGAAAGTAGAAGAAAGAAACCAAGTGGTGGCTCTAAAGTCTTCCTCTCAAAGGTGGTCAGTTGTCACTTGTACTCATGTTCCACTGGCCAAAACAAGTCACATGGTTACTCTTGACACAAGGGAAATGGGGAAGTATATTCCTTCTTCAGTAAAGGATTGCAGACCACAAGGCAGTGTATGGGGTGTGTAATCCCTTGCAGAAAGGGAAGAGGGAACAATTGATAATGGGGAACCATAATAGTACCCACCATTTAAAGTGGACAATCTGGCTACCAGCCTAGGAGGGTCTGAATGCTCAGTGGGGCCTCTGGGACCTGATTTGAAGAGTGCAGAGCTCTTTCAGTGTGGTCCTTTGGTCTATCCTTTCTTTGCCTCCCTCCCCACCATCATTTTCATTTCTTCTCTCAAAACAGACTACCCTTGTTGGTTTGCCATTTTTGAAAGGGATTTAACAAAGGGAAATTATTACTTTTCTTTTAACAGCAACAAAATCCTGCATTGTGCATGTATGTACACGTGTGTATGTGTCTGTGTATAGGTTTGAAATGGTTTAGGGTTTGGAGCTTGTTTTTTTCTGGAGGAGAGGGGCAGGATGAAGCATAAAACCTGTTACAGAATTCAAATTCCAGTGCTTCGGAAGGCCTTGGCCTTGTTGTCCTTGTGGACCTCCCAGCCCTAACTTATACACACACTGTGTAAAAACTATGTTTGTCCCCAGGTCCTGACACACCTGCGGATTACCTCACACATTGGAATTGGCCTTCTCATTGGCCTGCTCTATTTGGGGATTGGGAATGAAGCCAAGAAAGTCCTCAGCAACTCTGGCTTCCTCTTCTTCTCCATGCTGTTCCTCATGTTCGCTGCCCTCATGCCCACTGTTCTCACATGTGAGTTATGATCATAGATATTCCCTTTGTTATCTGTGGTTCGTACCCAAGAATGGGGAACTGAAGCATAATTTGACCAATAGGTCAATTTTCTGAAAGCATAGTGCCTACTTTTCTGAATAATATCTTTTTTGTTGATGGATGTAGGTATTACTATGTTTGCTATTAGACAAGAAAATGCATTATTTAAGCCAAAGGAAAACATTGCTAATGGAAGACTTTTAAGCATGGTAGAAAGGCTGATGGGGAGATATTTCTTAAAGGTACACTAGTTAGGAGCCCTTCAAATTCTACTACTTAAGCATTACCTAGTTCAGTATGGAGGCAGAGATGGTTCAGTGGTAAAATTCTTACCTTCCATGGAGAAGACCTAGGTTTAATTCCTGGCCAGTGCACCTCTTACACAGCTACCACCTATCAGCTGAGGCTTGAATGTTGCTATGATGCTGAACAACTTTCAACAGGTTCCAGACTACAATGGATGTGGAAGAAAAACCTGGCAATCTACTTCTGAAAACCAGCCAGTGAAAACTCTGGATCACAATGATCTGATCCTCAAACTATCATTATTAGGATGACACAAGACCAGGCAGCATTTTGTTCCATTGTACATTGGGTCACCAAGTGAGAGGCAACTGACAAGAACAGTTCAGTTATTAAAATAGCCCTAGTATGGCCATCACAGTGAGGGGGAAAGCTCTTATAGATGGATTTCCATGTAATTCTAATTTGCTCCCAATGTTGTCTCCCCTTGGTCAATTGAAGCTAATAGTGTAGAAAGCTGTTACTTTACCAGAGTTCCAGTATAAACACTTCCTTCCAACCATGCCTTCTCTCAGAATTGCTCTGACTTTCCAAGACCAGCTTGGGAGGTCTTGACTATGAGAAGGAGTAACATTGTGACAGTTTCAGGAGAGGCAAATTCGATAAGAGTAACACTAGCAGTGTTACTTGACTGCTAACCAGAAGGCTGGTGGTTCAAACCCACCAGCCATTCCTTGGAAGGAAGGTCAGGCAATCTACTTCCGTAGTGATACCACCTCAGAAACCCAAGGAGGGATCGGTGAGTCGGGTTTGACTTGGCGGCACATAACAACAACAACAACAAGATTTAGTGAATAACTAAATGCTCAATATTCGTGTAGATGTTCTTCATGCTATGACTCTCCACTCAATGACTCTTCAGACTGTAAAATGATTGGAAATTCTTCCAGGGTGCGGGTGGTGTTGCTGTGTGTCAACAGGTCAATTCGGACTCATAGCCAGTCTATAGGACAAAGTAGAACTGCCCCATAAGGTTTCCTAGGCTGTGATCTTGGGAGCAGATCACTGGATCTTTTCTCCCACAGAGTGTCTGGTGGGTTCAAACAAGCATTTCACCATTATCCAACCTACCAAAACCCACTGTTACTGAGTTGATTCTGACTCATAGTTATCCTACAGGACAGAGTAGAACTGCCCCCATAGGATTTACCAGGCTGTAATCTTTATGGGGAAGCTCTGGTTGCACAGCACCTAAGGCATTTGACTACTACCCAGAAGGCTGGTGATTCAAACCCACCACCACTCCTTGGAAGGAAGGTTGGGCAATCTACTTCCGTAGAGATACCACCTTGGAAATCCAAGGAAGGGTCACTATGAGTCGGATACAACTTGATGGCAGTGAGTTTGGTTTTTTTGGTTTTGATCTTTATGGGAGCAGATTGCCAAGTCTTTTCTCCCACAGAGTGGCTGGTGGGTTCAAACCTCCAACCTTGCAGTTAGCAGCTAAGGACTTAACCATTGTGCCACCAAGGCTGGTAAAATGTTTCATATTTTCTGGCTCAAATTCTATGTGCTTCAAGCATTGTAGGGTCCACACTGGGACATAGGCCAGAATGGGGTTAGGAGTCGCTCAGCACAAGACTGTCCTTTTTAAATATTTGTCATGCCAGGCCTGTCTACTTGAACTCATTTTTTCATTTACCTCTTCTCATAGTTCCTCTAGAGATGGGAGTATTTCTTCGGGAGCATCTGAATTACTGGTACAGCCTGAAGGCCTACTACCTAGCCAAGACCATGGCTGATGTCCCCTTTCAGGTATGTAGTGAAGGAGGATGTCACTTGAAGAGAGACCATGGATGCTTCATTTGTACCCTATAGAGTGGGGTCAGGGACCCTGATTCCTATATGAGGGGTCAGTTGAGGGATGCAGCAGTGTGACATGGCTTTCTCAATGGTGGACCTTCATAGAACCATGGGTGAAGCATGCACTGCCCAGGAACCCAGTGGTTTATGGGGTGGCAACTGAGTGCTGCAGTCATGTGCTTTATGTCCCCAGATCATGTTCCCAGTGGCCTACTGCAGCATCGTGTACTGGATGACCTCTCAGCCAAGTGACGCTGTGCGCTTCGTCCTTTTTGCCGCCCTGGGCACCATGACATCGCTTGTGGCCCAATCCCTGGGCCTGCTCATTGGGGCTGCATCCACATCCCTGCAGGTACTGGCCAAGAGGACACTATAAGCCAGGCCCTTCTCCCTGGGCCACCACCTCCTCCCTGGACCCCTTTGTCCCCTTTTGCCCTGAACTTCCTAGCCTGGCTTTCTGAGGCTGTTCTCATAGGAAGGAGTCATGTTATCTTGGCCAGTCAGGACTGGCAGATTTACAGTGGGTAATGATGACTGCAGGTTCCGTTGCAGTCAATTGCTGTCGAGTTGACTCAGGCTCATGGCAACCCTATGTGTGGTTTTCAGTGGCTGATTTTTCAGAAGTAGGTTCCCAGACCCTTCATCCAAGATACCTTTGAGTGGACTTGAACCACCAACATTTTGATTAGCCACCAGGCATGCAAACCATTTGTACCAGCTAGGGACTCCCTTCTAAAACCAAACAAACCAAACCAATTGCCATCATGATTCCAATTCATGGCGACCCCATATGTTGCACAGCAGAACTTCTCTGTATAGTTTTCTTGGCTATAATTTTCACAGAAGCAGATTGCCAGGGCTTCGTTCCATGGTACCACTAGAAGAGGGATTTTAAACCACCAACTTTAGGTCAGTAGTTGAGCACAAACCATTTATGCCACCTAGGGACTGCTGGAACTCCCTTACGTGGTACGTATTTTAAGCCAGGTGCTGTTTCCAGGACTTTCTACATATTAACTCACACACTCCTAACCACATCCCATAAGTCAAGTGTTGTTGTACTATCCCAACTTTGCAGGTGGGAATACTGAGACCCAGAGAGCTCAAGTGATTTGGTTGGGGTCCCATGCCTGTGTTTTGCTGCTTCCATGTGATCCACTCATCCAGCCCTCAGACCTTCCCTGTAATTCTTGCACACTCCACACACACTCATACCCCAGATTCCACATGGCCCTTCCTCCTCCTCCTCACCTCCAAGACTCCTGGTACGACTCCTGACCCCCAATACGCCACAGCCTTGTGGATTTCCAACTTTTCACTTCAGTGCTCCTTCCTCTGTAACCACAAGGATTCTTAGAAATCCTATCCTCTTAAAAAAGAACTCTTGGTAAGTGAGGACACCTGAGTCCCTCTGCCCCTTCCTCACTGGTGTGCCAGTATTCTTGTTTCATCTCCACAGTCCCTAATGAATGAGTTACTTAACCTCCAGGGCCTCAGTTTCCTATCTGTAAATGGGAATCACAGTGATATGGATCATGTTTGATTGAACACTAGTCTAAAAGTTAGCAGATTATACTCACCCAGCAGCACTGTGGAAAAAGGCCTGGCAACATGCTTCCCTGAAGATTACCGCCAAGGAAATCCAATGGAGCAGTTCTACTCTGCAGCACTGGGAGTCACCATGAGTCAGAATCGACTCAACAGCAACAGATTTGGGTTTTGGATTGTGATGAGGACTACATATGATACTCCGTGTAGGTGCTTGAACCCCTAGTTAGCACCTGTGACATGGTGCTCCTTGCTCCTCCTTCCACAACACCCACCATCTAACCCCTCACCATGGTCTCCTTTGCAGTGTCTCCTAACACCTTGCCTAGAGGAGGGCCTCAGTACATCTTTGTCAGGAGTCAGATGCCATGTGGCTTTTAAAGAAAAAGTAGGACAGGGTTTTCCTCTGTGGTCTGTGCTGGTCTTAGCAAACCAGGTGGGAGGTGGATTTCCCTCCCTGGGTCTGGTGTGATCTCACGGCCCAGTTGCTACTCCAGTTCCTGCCCCCAAGTCAGGGCCTTCTCGTTTGGTCTGCCTGCCCCACATCCCTGCCCTCAAACTTGCCTTGTGGTTGAAAGTTGCTGGTTTTTCGTCATAGGGGCAGGTACTTTATCTAGTTTAACACTGTCTCCAAAGCCCTGTACAACGTCTGGCACATACCACCAAGCATTTTGCAAGTGTTTGCTGCCCAAACTGTGCAGGCATTTATCTCCAGGGTTTCCCACTGCCTTCCCCACACAGCCACCCTCAGGACCCCCACAGACCACAAGACAGTCCCCACTATGAGCACAGTGTCCTTCATGCTCTGACCCTCAGGGCTTCCTGGCCCACTCAGCCTTATCTCCACCACCAGCCACACTAAAAAATACCTGCTGACAGGGACACCTCAGGTATGCTGTCCTTTGTTCTCTAATCCCTCAGTCTGGCATGCCCAGAATCACCTGGAAAGCCACCACTTACCCATTAAGGTTCAAATCTACCTCTCAAATCTAAATCTGCTCAATGATACCTTCCAAAGAGCCAGCCCCACTGGCCCTTGGGAGACTCATCAGCCCTCCTTTGGGGCTTCATGTATACTCAGCACCATCTGTGATGTTCCTGTTTACAAGGCTGCACACCCATAAACCATACACATACACACACATTCACAAACCATACCCACAATGATTACACCCACCCACAAAATACAACAGTTCACATACACACTTACACATGAACACAATCACATATTACATACATCCACACACATGGACTCACACACACACACATGCTCTCTCACACACACACTCACATACTGTACACTCACATACACACTCAAACATGCACATTGACACACACTCACACACGTATGCACCACAACATCTTACTAGATTTTTGTTCTACTTTAAAGGCAAGGGGAGCTCTGGTGGTGTAGTACCTAAGGCATTTGATTACTAACCAGAAGGCTGGCAGTTCAAACCCACCAGCCACTCCTCAGAAGGAAGATTGGGCAAGCTACTTTTGTAGTGATACTACCTCGGAAACCCAAGGAGGAGTCACTATGAGTCAGATCTGACTTGACAGCAGTGAGTTTGGGTTTCTTTTTTGGTTTTAAAGGCAAGAGTTACCATGGAGTTGGGGGTGGTAATTCATCCCGTGGCAGCTTGCCCTCACAGAGCTCCATTCATGCATGATGAAATCCAGTTTATCCCATTTATTCTGGAAATATTGGCTGAGTGCCTACTACACGCTAAATACTATTTGAAACCTGGGGTCCAGTGCTGAGAAGTCTCACCTTTGAGGCATGTCTACTCTCATGGGTCTCCAGTGAGAAAGACTGTCAGCCTGGCTTGGGGACAGTGTTCAAGTTTTCCAACCTGCTTGCCTTCAGTCTAATGGAGGCTTATTGGAGACCTGTGGGTGGATGTCATAGCAGGGCAGATAGCTGTGCCTTTGCCTCTAGAGGGGGCTTGTCAGACACAGTGATACTACTTAATTGTTAGCTCCTCAGGGAGACACTCTCCCCTGTGCTTAATTAAGTGCACCTAATTACCATTCCCAGAAGATACCCTGCCTCTGCTTTTCAGTGAAAGCTTTATGTATTTATTTATTTATTTACTTTGGTTTCTCAACCTCCTCTGACTCATCTAGGCATAAAAACATAATCCTTGCCCTATGCAAGACCAAACTGCCTGCACTTTACAAGATGGAAAAATACGCTTTTTTGGCTGCCTTCTTGGTTCTTGTGTCAATCCATCCTTAGGACCCTGGCCCTTTAGGGTGTCATCCTGTGCAACTGGTCATGAACTATACAGAAAATGGCCACCAGGGGCATCTTGAGGAGGAGTGGGTGGGACTTCCTGCCTGTCTCCTTGGAGTAAGTTCTCCTGTGTTCCCGCTTCACTCCCAGGTAGCGACCTTCGTGGGCCCTGTGACTGCCATCCCAGTCCTCCTCTTCTCCGGATTTTTCGTCAGCTTTGACACCATCCCCACGTACCTGCAGTGGATGTCCTACATTTCCTATGTCAGGTAGTATGGGAGGGCCAGATGGGACTTTTGTAATCCAGAGATTACATGATGACAGAGAGAAGGGCCTGTGGCTAACGTATGGCTATTCACAAAAGCTACTCCTTGGCCATCAGCTAAATGCAGGTCACAAGGGTATTGATGACTTTTATTCTTTTCCTTGCTGTGTGGGTCCCCACCCTCACCAACACACACACAAAAAAACAAGGGTAAAACAAACACTGGCCATTCACACCCTGAAAAAGCACTTTGTACTCCCACATTCTGGGTATTTGACAGAGCAGCTTTAGGAAGGGAGTGTTTTAGGAACTTCACCCCTTTGAGTAAGTTCCACGTTACTTTTTGAAATGAACAATGCTTATAATAACATTCCAGGTGTCTGTAAACCATAATAAGAAATCCAGGGGAAAATAAAATAAGTCATGTTTTAAACATCCTAATATCTTTGAACAAGAATGTTCTAGTGCCAAAGGCATTTAAATGATCAGGTTCCATCCTCTCTGCCCAATGGGTCTTTGGCATGTTGGCCCATCGTTTGGCAATGCCCGTCTTTAGACCATTTCTCCCATAGCTGTAGTGATTCCACGTGACACCAAAGATCTGAAGTTGGGAACAAGCTCTTCTTTTCTAGAATGTCAGTTCAAACCCAGGTATATTGTTCAGAAAAACAAAATCAAAACAAAGCCCTTGTACAGAATTTCAGCAGTCTGTATGCTCTCCAATACTAAGAAATCAGAAACCAGCAGCTTTCTTCTCAAAATTAGTGTTTTTGTTCTGACAATGAAGGGGTGGGGCAGAACAGTATAGGGTACCAAGATGTTTTATTAAATACTCCAAAGTCCTTGGAAAGCTGTTAGAGCCTTTGTGATATCTAACTGGTAAAAATGATATAATATCAGAAAAGGTTCATATATTTTTCTATTCATTTCACCACTGAGTGAGTACCTACTCTTTATACAATTTGAGTTTTTGTGGTGGTGGTGGCAGTGGTTGGGAGCTCTGGAGGAAACAGCATTGGAAAAAACATAGTGCAGCTGTTGAATGTGTTTACCTCAGGAAGTTGTTGAAAGGTGAGGATGTGTTTTGATGAAGAAAGCCCTTTGTGGAGGGAGGAAAGCCAGGCAGAGAGTCACAGGAAGATTTTCTTTCAACAAATGGAGGCAAGAATCAGGGAGTGTGGGTTAGTCAGCTTGGCTGGCTGGTTGGAGTCCTGCTTCATGCTTGTGCTTTCTGTTATAGGTACGGGTTTGAAGGTGTCATTCTCTCCATCTATGGCCTCGATCGAGAAGACCTGCACTGTGACATTGATGAGACATGCCACTTTCAGAAGTCGGAGGCCATCCTGAGAGAACTGGATGTAGAAAATGCCAAGCTATACCTGGACTTCATTGTCCTTGGAATTTTCTTCATCTCCTTGCGCCTCATTGCTTATTTTGTCCTGAGGTACAAAATCCGTGCAGAGAGGTAAAATGCCCAGAGAGCAGTCAAGAGAAAAATTACATGTGGTGGCCATGGACACTCCCAGAACTGTGGCAGCAGGCCTGTGCCCGGTTACACAGAGACTATCGTGACTCAGCTCCTAGGAACCATGCTTGGTTTGTGGGTGTCTAGTGCTCAACTTCACCCAGTGGGGTTGGGTCTTCTCTCCATTACCCTTTCTAGCTTTAACTAGGAAGAAGATAGAGAAAGGTTTTTTTGTTTTTATTTTTTACACACAGAATTTAAAATGCCACAATGGGGTGAATTTAAAACTGCAAGACAGTTTGTGACGAGAGGTTTCCTTTCCTTAGTAGAATCCTTCCTTGTGACCAAATAATTTTGGTCCTGGATGGGGAACTGCAAGCAACTTCTCAGTTGCTCACTATGCAGCCACATGGATGTCTTGGGGGAGAAAGTTGAAACGCAGAGTGATTCCATTTTATGACTGTTGTTTTTCATAGTTTCGTCTCTCTAATGTTCATCTCTTTTCCAATGAGAAGCCACTTTCCAAGCCAGAAGTCTATAAATTTCATGCTTTTTAAGAAATTGTGTCTTTTTAGTACTTGTTGAGGAAAATTGTTCAGGATAAATAACATAATTTGTTTAGTGATACAAGGGGTTTAACTCAATCACTGAGCTGGTCTCATTTACAGATATAACTTGGGAAAGATTCAAATGTAAATTCCAGGTTGAGTGAAGACTTTGAAACTGTAGGCACTAAGCTGTGCAGAATATAAAAAAAAAAAAGCTGTGGAATGAAATTGGCCAACTCTTTCAAAATCTTTTATTTTTCATGTGTTTCTTAAGTAATATATATATATATATATTTCTTTCTACCTTTCTGAGCACCTTACTTTTGCCTAAAAAATTTCTAGAAGATCAACCTTGTTGATTTTTAAAAAACATTTTTTCTCTCCTCACATATCATATCAACTACCTCCACTGAACCTAGGAGAGCTGGGAAATTTTAGGTGCAAACCTTGTGTATCTGCAGGCACAGTTGGTGAAAGATGAGCTAACTCTTAGAATGGAAGATGCTGACACGATTTCATGAGAATCCAAGACCTTTGCAAGAACCCGGGAAGACATTTAGTGGCAGAGGTGTCTGTAGGTTGAACAAAGAATATATTTAGAATTGTAATTTCATCTCCTAGGTCTGGGGTTTACAGCATCTCAGCTATAAAATCTAAGAGGGGTGATGTACAAGTTATCTCTTTTGTAGATGTTTAGCTTCTCCAATGTTTAGCTCATGTAGCTTTTCATATTCTCAGACTGAAAACCCCTTCATTCCAGTGACAATGTCACTAACTAATATCCCTGTAGAGGAGGAACAATGAGCATCATTTAGATGACATTTGAATTCATGACAGAGCTGCCCATGTGTTCATCAGCTGCCCCCAACGGCAGTTTAACTACAAGGGTGGAAGGTGATACTGGCCAAAGAAAGCTATCTTTAGGAAAATGCAATTATTTTCCCCTTTTAGTATGTCATTCTCCTGGAATCAGGGTCTAGTAATGAAAGATTGTATTTTTGTGGGCAAATCAATTAACCTCTCTGAGCCTCAGTTTCCCCATCTGTAAGTAGTTGCAGTAGATCCTCTTCAAGGCCATTTTAGCTCTAAAAGCCTCTGAGATTCCTCAGTTGTGTTCCTGAAGCTCCTATTTCCTACTTTAAGGGCATGAAAAAGATAAAACAAATTCTACTTACACATTGATTTGATTTTCAAACAGTTAGAGATTTGTTTTTCACTCCTAGATCTTTTTGCATGAACTCAATTGAGATATATTAAAATATAATTTTAGGCCTATTCGCTCTGTAGAAATATGGCATTGTCTTCCAAATTGTTGTTTAGCTAGGGTCAAACTTAGCGTTTACTTTAAAGAAAAAAGAGTCTTTCTCTAATTTCAAGATAAATTTGCCTGGAGGACATCACATATAGGGGAGACCTAAAGAAAGCCTGGTGGAATATAGAATTGGAAAGAGGAAAAAGTCAGTGATCATTCCCAGAATTATTTTGGGTGAGATCAATATTTAAAGAGCCCTTTCCTTCCAGATGATCCTTCCCAACTGTAGATTTGTGTGGTGTGTCCATGACTATAATGAGGACATGCATGCCAGGAACTGTGCTGTGTCTAGTCAACCATCTGTGCCCCAAAGGTAACCTTATCTCACATGTGGAAACCACAATGTTGGTGAGGTTCCTCTAGATTGGTGATCTAGTCTCCAAAAGCACCAAAGCCCTCTGAAGGTATTATCCCCCTAGGTGCTCATGGTCCCTGTATTTCAATTTTCCTCTGTTGACAGATTGTATCCATCTCTTAGTAGATGAGGAACCAATTGGGTCCTCTCAAGGGGTAGAACTTGGGGGATGCCAAGAGCTGTTAGGTTGCTAGAAGAAAATTGTATATGGAAAGTAACACAGGGTTATTTTTTAAGGATGTTCATTAGCATATAGTGACCCTTCTGAACATCACCACCACAGGATACTTTTACTTATTACTCCCCTGTAGACTTGAAGAGGATCTAAAGCCATGTTTGGTGAGGAACTGTCAACCCTGGGAGGCTGCCTATGTCCCTCTGCAAGCATCAATAAGTGCCCTTGTTGGAGCATTGTCGTGATAAACATTTGCCAGTCTTTATTTAAATGAAGTATCTCTTCCTCCTTTCATTTGCATTTCCAGATATGTTCCCTCTGCTTTCTGTTTTAGAGTAGATTCATAAAATATCTTATTTCAATGGCCTAACATCAAAGCAACTTACTGATTTTTTTTTCTAAATAATTGTGATTAAGAAACACTTCATAACATGTTCTCTTTCATACATTTGAGATTAGACCCAGACTGACTCCCAAAATATAATTCATGTACATTCTGGATATAATGACCCAAATATTCCTTTCATCTCTGGTTGAGTCTCTTCATTTAGAAGGAAAGATTAAAGCTTGGATAAAAGATATGTAGCCTCCTCAGTTGTTAGTAGCAATTTTAAAAAGTTCAAAAAATATTAATTTTAAGTGGAACTTTTCAGGAGATAGGGGGAGCACCATTGAATTCTAACACTGCTCCAAGAAAGCTTCAGGTCTGCCTGGAGAACATTGCTAGCCACCTCCATCCATGCCTATAACCTTTCATATTTATCCACAGGAAAGTATTCTGTGCCTCCCTTCCTTCTATTCTTGCTGAATATCAACTAGGGAATTAAATTCTCAAAAGTTCCTGCATGGGTAAAGTGGAAAACTCTCCTCAGAAAAAGAAGAAGAAGTAACACAAGAAAACATTTTACATAGTAGATACTGGGATCTGATGAAATGGCCTTTGGAATAAGGTCTTCAAACCAGAAAATAGGATATAAAAGCTGTTAGATAAAAACTCAGAGACCCACAGAAAAGTCATTTCCCAAACTTGAGTGAGGCATAACCAGGAGATCAGGAGACAGGCTGTGTGTCCATGGGGCAAAATTCACCTTGGGCCATTTCAATGAGAAGGTAAAGCAGTAAGCTTTGCTTTATTGAGCATCTTTCCTTGTTGGGAGTCCAGAGACTGTGCTGAATGCCTTAGGAATTCCTTATTTACTCACTCAACAAAAGTTTACTGACCATCTGCAAGTGCCTGAGATTGTCCCAGGCACTGGGGGTTAATGGGGAGGAAGCTCAGACATGGACCTACCCTCATAAAACCCTCTAATGTGGGCTGGGAGGTGACCAGATGGTCACTTCACCATCAGCAACCAAACGCAGAGTGCTGGGAGCTGTACTGGGGGTGGGGTCCAAGAACACTTCTTCTCTGAGGTGATATTTGACCTATGTTAAGTCATTGGACAACCTTCAAGGTAGATAAAGCCCCTACATTTCGCAGATGTATGACACTGAGACTGGAGAGGCTCAGCAATGTACCCAGGATCCCAGAGATAGGAAAGGACAGAGTTGGAATTTGAACCCAGGTCTGACCTCAAAGTCCCTGTTTTGTGCTTTACCACACTGCCTGCTTTTCATAATATATAAATGTACCCGGAATTACTTTGTAATATAGAATGTGCAATAGTAGTTTGGATGTTGCTACTTTGGTTGTTTGTTCTAGACTGTCACCGAACAGATAGCTGAGCTGGAAGGGATGCCTTTGTTCCTCACCCTTGAAATCACCACACATCTGTGAGCACCCTGAGAGTATCACTAGCTCATTTGGGGAGACTAATCTCACTCCTTGTCTCAGTGGAGAGGTGCCTTCCTCTGCCCTTGTCCTGTTCTACTGCAGCACACCTAAGAACTAGCTCAGTATAAAGAGGGATTGTTGTGCGCATGTATATGTGTATGTGTGTGTACACATATACCCATGCATACATGCACACATGCAGGCTTGCTTCTGGTGTGTGTTTAATAGTATTATCTTATGGTCTTAGTCTCAGTAGAAAACCAGCCTTAAATCTTCACTCAATCGTCTTTTACCCCAAAAAGGAAAGAGAAAATTCTCCCATTGCCAGTGGTGCAGATGGTTAAAGTGTAATCAAAACCCATTAAGGCATTCATGCCAGCTGAATTAGAATGTGACGGAAAAAAAAAAAAAAAAAAAAAAGCAAAACAAAGCCACCCAGTGGGGGAAGGGTATGGAGTGTATGACTATAAAGCTAGATTCTTTTAAGACATAGACTGCAAGTCAAATATTTTCTATGAAACTTTTTGTGTTCAATGTTAAATGCTTCAAATGATTTGCTTGAATTTTATTAAGTAAAATGATTTTTAGATTGTATTTTGGATATACCTTATATATCTAGTAAGAGTTCCAATTTATTACTTAGTGTTGTGGGCTAACACCCACTTGTAAATAATAACCTTCATCAGTAAGTTTTATGTTTTATGTGCAGCTATTTTAAAATTTTGTGCTTTCCCTCCATTCCCCTGATTCCTCACCCATTTCCTCCTGCCTTGTTAATAATGTTGACTGTGACCTCAAAAGTTACTGAGAAAAGGCTTGTTGCAATTTTAACGGAACTATTACAGCAGCTGCAAATGCCTGCACCTTCCCTACTGGTCTTTTCCACCATTGCAGTGGTCACCGTCAAGGCTGGCACTTGGATAGTAGTCCCAGCAGAGGGAGACTCTCACTCCTTGCTCTACACTGGGGCAGGGGGAGGGGGAGATCCATTTCTTAGGCCCCAGATTAAAGCCCTCCCTCTCAGGGTCCTGGCTTCCAAAGTCCATTTGAACAGGGCCTGGTGTCAAATACCACAGTCAGTTCCCCAGCTCACTGAGTTCCAGCTGTGTGAAAACATGGGCACAGCAGACCTTCCAATGGACTTAGTGCAGGGCCTTCCAGACTGAGTTTCCTTCCCACCTCTATGGAAACAGCCAGTCTGGTGTAAAGTCCCCCAATTGACTGCAGATAACTCCTGCAGGCCCCCGGGTCCCAGGAGAGATGGGCACTGTGCAAAATCAGAGGATGCCCAGGTGGGCAAACAAAGTTGCAATGGCAATGCCTGCTGACTAGCTCACTTTGTTTCCTGGGTCTGGCTTACATTAAAGCCATGGTCCTTCTGAGTCCCTGGCTTTCATTAAGGTTCTTGTCTTTCATTAAGGATCTCACATTCAGGGAGATTTTCCTGAGAGCACTGCCCTCTGCAGAGATGGGAGTTATTTGCTTCCAAAGTCCACATCTGGGGCAGATGTACTGTGGGACTGAACCTGAGACCAGAAGCAGAGAAGAGAGCTCCACACCCCCATGGCATGGTCTAATATTAGCTCTTGCAAGCTCCATTCAGCCTGTATTTAAAATCCATGCTTCCTGGCAGGAAGAGAGCATGAAGACAACACACACATGCTCTCCTTTGTGGTAACTATTCTAGATCCTTCCCCATTTCTTCTTACTCTTTTTTTTCATCTTGAGAAAAAGTTTAGCCTAAAGTCAATTTTTTATGTTATCTCTGAAAAGGGGTCCTCTTTCATGCCAAGTTGAAATCACTCCTCACAATAAACATTTTGGGGCCTATCTTGGTGTGTCCTTAGGGCAGCCTAAAAAACCTACTTTGTATACAGTTTATATAAATATTGCATGTCAGCAGAGATCAAAGTAAAGAACTTTGATGTCTCTCTTGTCTCAAAAAATAGTGTTTGACTATTAACCTAATGGTTGGCATTCAGACCCATGCAGTGGCACCACTGATGAAAGCCCTAGTGATCTGTTTCCATAAAGATAATTGTCAAGAAAACCCTTTGGACTCAGTTCTACTCTGTAACACATAAGGTCACCATGAGTTGGAATCGATTTGACTGCAATGGGTTTGGTTTGGTTTTGCATGGAAAAAGAGAAAACAACTCAAATCATGCACATTAGCCACCATGTTTCAGCCCCGGCCAGTAGTCACCATTTGGAGGGGCACAGCACTGGGGAGTTTCCATGATAGAATGACCATTGTAAAGCTGGACAGAAAGCACAAAATGCATTTGTTTTGTCACAAACATCGAAGAGCTGCCAGGCAGTCTGTGGGCTCTGCCTTGTGTAGGTATACTGCTCCCTGGGGGAGTAGTCAGCTCTTTTGAGGTTCTGCCAAGGCTATAGGTTTGAGCTTGTCCAATCTGTTTCTCTTTTCCTAGGGAGAAACACCCTTCCAGACCCAAGTCCAGGACATGGGCAAAGGCACATGCGGGTTTGTTTCACTGCTTTGGGGCAGTCTTTCAGCCCTTAAGGGGGAAGACCAGATCTTGAGATAGGTGCAATCCTGAGTCATGTAAATAAAATAGAGCAAAAATAGCAAAACTCAGTTGTGGCATTCAGCTGAAGTTTTCTCTCATTGGAGTAGCACCATCCTCTGTTTGACATGTCTACACTGAGTAAATATAAGAAAGAATCCAGCTGGTCACTCTTGGGTGCCTTTGGCTTTTACCTTGCCCATGTGTTTAAAACAGGGCCTTGCAAGTTTATACTGCTAGAGATGGCTAAGGCATTTGACTGTTAAACAAAGGTTGGTGGTTCAAATCTACTAGCTGCTCCACTGAAGAAAGATGAGGCAGTCTGCTTCCATAAAGATTTACAGCCTTGGAAACCCAATGGGAGCACTATAAGTCAGAATCGACTAGAGACAGTGAGTTTGGTGGTTTTTTGTTTTGTTTTGTTTTTTGACAGATGGCATTTATTTTATATTCACTGAAGTTATGGTGTGATCTGGTTTCTGAGTACTTCCAACCTACCTGTTGTTACCTCTGCCCAGCATGCCAATCATTTGGGTTTTAATGCTAGGAGGAGTCATTCCTCGCATGTGCAAGAGCTTGGGTGAGCTGGGACAGAGATCCTGAGACTCTTCTGGTGACATACGAGTGGTGTGGTGTGGTGTAGCCTTCTATGAGTGACTTGCTAGGAAGCCAGTTCCCAAGAACCCAGGCAAGTCCTTCACCCTTAAAGAAGACATCATGGCTTCACCCTCATGAGTATTCACCTTTGCTCTTTATCTGCCCAAGTGCAATGCACCTCTGAGACCCTTGTCCACCCCCAAGCCCTTTCTAGAAGAATTTTCTCTTTGTACAGTGGATCCAAGGAGCTTTTGAGAAAACCATGTTTGCCAAATGAGTTTGCTGGGGAGGTCTAAATGGCAGTCTCATCCATTTTTGAATCTTCTTGGAAAGAAGTCACCAAGACCATGACCCCTCTTAGGGGAACCCTGAATTTATCCTTGCCTTCTGGTTAAAATGTATTGGACCTTGAAGGGAATGGCATTTCATCTGCAAGATCATTAGGAAGTCATGGATTCTGGAGGTTTAAGTCTGTACTCATGGCTTCTTGGATGCCCCAGGGTGCCCCTAATCTGAACAGTAACGTGCCCTGATTTTCTGAAAGTATTTTAGTGGGCATGGTGGCTATTTTGTTTCCTTACCTTTGCATTTTTTCCAATTCTGTCATTGTATTAGTGGTCTCTTATCTATGACTTTTGAAACACAGGCTGCATAAGCTTAATAATCATTTCTTATTTTTAAGTCCCTGGCCAATTAAAAACAGCAACAAAACATCCACTCATCCAAATTACTAAAATAGACTACAAAATCAACCTAATGGGTTTTCCATTTTTATAGTTTTTATTCCCTAGTGGAAGGAGGTGAATGGGGATATTTTTGTTTGTTTGTTTGTTGTCCTTTAGAACATGTGTGTTTAAAAGTTAATCTATGTCACTGACCTCCTTACCCTAGTTTTTTTTTTCTTTTTTAGATATATTGGTGCAATACCTAGTCTTAGTTTGAATCTTTTGTGACTTGTTACTTTTTTTTAAAAATTAGGAATTATTTAATGTTTTTCCTGTCATTCTTTCCAAAGCAAGAGTCAATGCAAATAAAATTTTTAATCAGCGTGCAAACATGTGCATAAATCTGTATATCTGATATGTAATGATATAATACCTGTTTTTATAATCCTGTGTGGATAATTTGACATTGGTTTAGCTATGTTACTTTAGGAAATACTGTTGCTTGCACGCTGTGAGAGATTTGCACTGTTGTAGATAAACATGACACATATACATACGTACATATATATATTTATATTTATATTTAAAAATAACATTGGCTCTTTGGGGTACTTGTTTCCTTTGCTGTTTTACTTCATTGGAACAATGCCTGAGCAGACCCTAGGATGTGGGCATTCTAACTCTCTTAAAGACCACGGCCCTGCTTTGTATATTTCTGTAGAGTTAGTTCCTTGGAAAATTTGTATGTGCATTTTTTGCAGACTGGAACTTTCTTTTCTGAATTAGATGACATTTATGAAAATGTGACATAAATCAAATAAAGCATCATTATTTTTCTCTCTCTGTTTGCTTTCAGCAACATCCACTCTCAGACTTGCCGATGGAATTAGGCCTGGGGTCTGATGGAGAATCTGGAGTATTTTCTTCTTCACTGCTTTCATTCTCTGTCTGTCTGTCTGTCTCTCTCTCTCTGGTGAAGACATGCACAACAAAATCCATACCATTACAACAGTTTCTACATGCACAGATCAGCCAGCCAAGGTTCAACATTCTTCAAATTGTGCCACCTTTCTCTACAACCCTTTCCAAACTATTTCACTGTCATTAACACAAGCTCACTGCCCCCCTAAGCTTCTCATCTATCCTTTCAAGCTGCTGTTGTCAATTTGATCATATATAGATAATTCTTCAAAAGACAAAAATGCACAAAGCAGGCATTCTTTTCTAATTAGCCCAAACTATTATTTGGTTCAGAGATGGCTTCAGGAGATAGTTCTGGTTCAAAGTTTAAAGATTTCCTCAGGGTAATGGTTTCAGGGGTCATTTGACCTCATTGCCTCCAGAGTGTCTGGATTCCATGAGAATTTGCAATTCTATTCCTCATTTTCCCATTTTGGATCAGGATTCTTCTACTGAATGTTTGATCTAAGTGTTCAGTAATGGGAGCCAATCACCATCCAGTTCTTCTGGTCTCATGACAAAAGGAAGCAGTTGTTCATGGAGGCAATTGGACATATATTCCATTTCCTCTACTGATTCCTGACCTTCCTTCTTCTGGTGCTCCTATCAAATAGACACCAATTGGATAGCTGATCACAAGTTTTTAAGACCCCAAGCACTACACAATGAACTAAGAGAGAGAACAGAAACATCAAATCAATTATTAGGCCAATGTAATGGGTACACACTAAATTGAGAACTGGTAAAGCTCTGGTTCCCTTTTTTTGTGTGGACAATCAGGACCAAGTGCTAGCTAGCTAGGTCCCAGTTTGTCGGTGAACCAAGAGCCTTTGCATGCTCAGACCTGAAACTTTAAGCAAAACAAGTATCAGTGCAGTTGAAGCATTTTCTTCAACATCAGTTGTTTGCTACAGACTAGTTATCAACCTCCACGGGCCACATTGCAGAATCCATAACTGAAGAGGGCATTTTAGTACACCTATGCTCTGGTAGCATAGTGGCTAAAGCACTTGACTGCTAACCAGAAGGCTGGCGGTTCAAACTCACCAGCCACTCCTCAGAAGGAAGGTTGGGCAATCCTACTTCCGTAGTGATACTGCCTTGGAAACCCAAGGAGGGGTCGCTATGAGTCGGGGCTGACTCGACGGCATATAACAACAACAACAACATGCAGAACATTGAAGAACATCCACAAGCCTGTTGAATCACCAAGTTGCTTTCCTCATCCTCAGACACATTTGAGAGTTAAAAGCAGCTCCCCAGGCTCTTCTGCTAGACTTTCCGCCTTCTGAAGTACACTTTTTATTTTATTTTTCTTAAGTGAAATAGAAATTGTCCTAGCATTAAAGAGATGGACAGTGGAAAGGCATCAGTGTGTGTGTGTGTGGTGGTGGGGGGGTTGGGGAGATCTCAAAAATGGCACTTTAATTTTAGGTTGGCAAGCAAAACTCACCATCAGTTCAATGGAAGTCCCAACCCAAAACTACATTGTAGTAAACTTCTCCTGAAGCAACTGGTTAGATTAAAGAAACTAGTTCCATCAATCAAGGTCAAGCCACATTTGCAAAACATTTAGGCCAGTGCTGAAAAGCCTGACTCATATGTTAGTACTTAAACCATGCTATTTTCCCAGTGCTTGGCTACATTTTGGTCCTTTTCTCCCCCTGGACAAAAATCAAGATAGCTACAGAAGTAAGCCGTATAGTGTTCCTTGATTATGTCCATTTCGATATTCAGGCAGGAAGTTGCTTCTGCTACCTTGAAAACCACTGGAAGATACAGCCTCTTAGGGATCACAGAGCCTATGTTCAGATAGAAGCCCACCCATACAAGCCTCACAGAGCAAATCACAGCAATGCTGGAATTGTTATTTTTAAGTGCTTATGACACATTTTTAAAAAATTATTTTTTAAATTTTTTCTGGTGTATTAAAAATAAAATCATAACTTTTGATTTAAAATTTAAAAAAAAATCAATTACTAAGCCAAGAGGTGAGAGACAGGACACGAACAGACATATGCACACCCATGTTCCTGGCAGCACAATTCACTATAACAAAGAGATGGAAACAACCTAAATGCCCATCAGCAGATGATTGGATAACCAAACTATGGTACATTCACACAGTGGAATACTATGCAACATTAAAGAATAATGAAGAATAAATGAATCATCTCAAAACATGGATGAATTTCGAGAACATGCTGAGTGAAGTAAGTCAGTCATAGAAGGACAGATATTATATGAGCCCATTATTGTAAAGTCAAGGAAAGTTTATCCAGGGAAGGAAACTCACTTTGTTGGTTACTGGGGATGGGAGGGAAGGGGAAGGAATATCTCAGACTATCTGGGGATCATGTCAATTTGGGTGAGGGGAGGAATGGTATAGAAAGAGTCTGTGACCAGCATGGTGACAATGGTGAAAGGAAAGACGCTGAAATGTACTCCAAAGATACAGAAAACAGGCAAATACTATTCCAGGTACAACACTGCAGCATCACTAGCACCATATACCAGGCTACAGATTAATGCATAGACAGGTGAGAAGAACAAGTGGGGGTAGGTGAACAGGAATACACCCTAGACAAAGGATAGATTTGGCTGAAGATAATCTTCCATATGCACTTGTGCTACAATATTAGCCACATACATTATGGAAGCAACAGAAAATAGTGTTGGACTAATTTCTCACATCTTGTGAGAGAGAATCACCAAGTCTAGGAGCCCAAGACCATAGTCTCAGAGGACATCACACTCAATTGGTACACATAGTTCATAAAAAATTTTGTTCTACAAACCTACTTTGGTGAATAGCGACAGGTCTTAAAGCTTTTGAATGGCCATCTGAGATGCAACTATTGGTCTCCTCTTATCTAGAGCAAAGTACAATGAAGAAGCTCAAAGTCATCTTGAAATAATTAGTCCAAAGATAAGATGGACCAGGAGGACCTCACCCTCCAAGATCCGAGACCAGAAGAACTAGATGATGCCAGGCTACCAATGCCAACCACTTGGAAAGGGATCAAATCTGGAGATCCTGGATAGAGTGGGAGGAAAAATGTGGAATAAAATTCAAAAACACAAAAATGACCAGAATTGCTGGTCAGAGAGAGACTGATGGAAGCCCCGAGACTATTGCCATGGGTTATCCTTCGGACTTAGAAATGGACTCATTTACATGGACTGGCTCTCAGCCCAACAGTAGAAAGACTTACATACAGAATATCTTATCCAGGTTGATGCACCCACCTACTCTAGGGAGATGCACCTCTTGGATCAATCAACCATGAGACACCAGAAGGGTAACAATTCACATAGAGGGAAAGCTAGACAGACAAGAATGCATGGATGAGAAGGGCACCTATGCCCACCTGTTCTTCTCACCTGTCTATGCATTAATCTGTAGCCTGGTATTTGGTGCTAGTGATACTGCAGTAATACCTATAATAGCATTTGTCTCTGCTGTCTGTGTCTTGGAGTACATTTCAATGTCTTTCCTTTCACCAATGTCACCATGCTGGTCACAGACTCTTTTGATGACAGGGCGGTCACAGGGGGCAGTGGAGAGGAGAGTTTTTTATGGTTGGGGATGGTTTGGGGCCATGAAATCTGATATGCGTGAACTGTTGAAGGTAAAACAAGTTTCTATGTAAATTTGCACCAAAAGCACAATAAAAATGTAAGGGGAAATAAAATTAATATTAGGCCCATTGACTGGAATGTTCCACAAAAACATGAGCTGATTTTGTCATGGGCTCATCTTCAGAAGTAGATCACTAAGCTTTTCTTCCTACTCTGTCTTAATCTGGAAGCTCCACTAAAACCTATTCAGCATCATAGCAACATGCACACCACTGACAGGAAGTGGTTGTGCATGAGGTGCATTGGCCAGAATTGAACACACGTCTCCCTCACGAAAGGAACAAATTCTACCACTGGACACCAATGCCCTCAATCCCTTGTTAGATGCTATAATGGATTTGGAAGAAAAATAAGAGTGATACTGATGATAACCACAGCAACTAGCACTTATTGGGTACTTACTTTGCAGTAACACAATGTCAAGACTTTTTCATATGTTATCTCACTAATGGTCATCCTCAGAAGAACAAAGCCACCACTCAGCCAATTTTACAGATGAGGAAACTGAGACTTGGAGAGATTAGATGACTCACCCAAGGCCACAGAGCTCAGTGGTGAACAGAGATCATATGGCAACAGTCTAGCTGTATGGCTAGAGCTCCTACTCACTTAGGCACACTCCTTTCCCTAGGAAGACGTTTTTTTAAATTAATTATTATTTTTTTTTTTATTATTGTGATTTCGGTGAACATTTACAGAGCAAATTCACTTTCCATATAGCAGTTTACATATACTTTGTCTCATGACATTGACCACAGTTTACCACAATGCAACAGCTCCCCTCCCACTTCCTCCCCATAGTTACCTCTTCCCAGTATCCA
>NW_006921766.1:4545954-4547103 GCF_000298275.1 Orycteropus afer afer | reverse complement strand
TTCTGTTTGGCTGGAAACCACAGGTGTGGGTTCAATTCCAGACCTGAAGGGCAGCTAGGGGCCATAGTCTCAGTGGTTCCACCAGGCTCTATCAGACCAGTGAACCTGGTCCCCCCCACCCCTTTTTTTTCTCCAAATGATTTTGAGTTTTGTTCCACATTGTTTTTCCTCTCTATCAAGGATCTGCTACACAGATCCCCTTCCAAGTGAATGACAGTGGTAGCCGGGCACCATCTAATTCTTTTGGTCTCATAGTCATATAGGCTGCAGATCGGATGGTGTACCAGTCACTAGGGCTAATTGTTTCCATGCATTTTTGTTTTCTTCATTCTTCTCTGCTCTGGATGAGGAGAGACCCATCATTGCATCTAGATGGCAGCTTGCTAGCTTTTAAGATCCCAGTCGCTACTTGCCAAAGTAGGTGGTGGAACAATGTTTTATATAGTATGTTATGCCAATTGAGCTTGATGTCCCCTGCGACTATGGTCCCAAGCCCATAGGTTCAACTACTTGGTCCCTCTGGGTAGCTGGCTGTGACCAAGCAGTGACCATAACCTTCCTCTTGTCAACTCTACTATACACCTGGAAATTCTGATCATTCACATAAACTTATAGGACCATTGTTTGCCAACCTTATGTATGTTCTTGGATACACTCCCCATTTCATAGACATACCTAATAATTCAGCCTGTCCACCCATCTATCCACCCTTACACCCATGCTTGCCTTCACTGACAACACAATACTGTATGTGCAAAAGGGTTCATATTTGTTGTCTGTACTGCCCATGTACCTCTATGTCTTTCTCATCCTCAATGCTGCTATATTGGTCACTCACATTTGGTACATTGCCCTTCTCTTCTCCCAAATCAATACTTATTTCTGTCTATCTAACAGTGTTCCCTCTCTCCCCTCCCACCCCTGGTAGCCAACAAAGAAAATGTCCTTCTGTAGATAAACCTTTCCTTAACTTTTTCAATAACAGACTAATACAATATTTGTCCTTTTGTGATTGACTTATTTCACTTAGCATAATGTCCTTCAAGTTCATCCACATTATGTGGTGTTTTGCAGATTCTACATTATTCTTTAGCATTGCATAGTATTCCATTGTGTGTATGTACCATAGTTTGGTTATCCATTCCTCAG
>NW_006921766.1:4527572-4543518 GCF_000298275.1 Orycteropus afer afer | reverse complement strand
GATTATCTTCTGTGTCTGTGTTAATTGGTTTCCCTTTTCTTTGTTGAAGAGGGTCTGTGCAGTCTTTCTGCCTAGTCAGCCATCTTGCCGGAACCCCTCCCTAGGAAGACATTTAAGAACTGATGGCAAAGGACCTGTGGAAACTCTTTCTTCCAGATACTGCCAAGGGCAAATGGTGGGTGGATGTCCCCAGGAATTGCCTTTGTGGTTCTTACTGCTGCAGGGCTATCTGTGTCAGCAGATGGGGCTTGGCGGGCCTGATCCAGGCAACACACTGGGACCATCACAGGTCCTGTTGGTGAGAATAATGCTCACCCTTATGGCTGTGGAAGAAGAGTGTAGGAATGGGACAGAAAAAATCCACTACTTAACAACTTGGTACATAAACTCTGGCATCATTGAGAGTGCATTTAACCAGCTGGAGACAAGTAACTGGATAAAGAGGAGCAGTAGCTCCCTTTAATTGTGTGTTGCAAGGATGTAAGTGTAAGAATATTTTTCAAATTTATTAAAGTATATTTTCTGAAGTACCAACTGATTTTCTCCCCAGAATTTTCTTTATT
This sequence comes from Orycteropus afer afer, assembly GCF_000298275.1. Lineage (NCBI taxonomy): Eukaryota > Metazoa > Chordata > Mammalia > Tubulidentata > Orycteropodidae > Orycteropus > Orycteropus afer. The sequence continues at coordinate 4,542,955 of NW_006921766.1, read as the reverse complement.
TGCTCTTTTCCCTGTGCAAAGAGCCAGGCTGGTCTCTGCCCAATGTGGACATGCCCTGGAGCTGTTGATGCAACCACAGCCAGGTGACCAACCCCTCACAGAAATGACCCTGAGCCCCACCGACCTCTTAGTTTTGTGACTTGAGAAAGTTGATTTTTCAATAGCCTAGTTGTCAGATTTGAGAGCTGGCGTCAGAAAGAAAAGCCATTCCCCTTACCCCATGACAGAACAATTCCCCTGATGAAGGTTTAGGTGGGAAGCAAGAGTAATGGAAAATAGACATAGGTGTCCAAGGGCTCCCTCTGGTGGGTGCTGGAGCTGTGGAGCCAGCCTGCCTCTTCCTGGAGAATGGAGCACCATGGAGGGCTGTGTGGGATCAGGGCATCTATGACCCACTCCTGGAGCCTGCACCCTGCAAAACCCAAGATGTGAAGGCTGAAGCATTCAGGCCAAAAGAAGCAAAGACAGCTGCACGGTACTACCCAAGTCACATCCTCACTTGAGTCATACTTTTTATATTGCAAGAGATAAAAAGCAAGAGAAGTGAGCAGATTAAAAGGATTTCACTACTACCAAGAAGTAGTGACACAATCACTCCTGTGCCCAAGTATGGCTCCGAAAAGGGGAAGAGAGCTGTTCAGTCTGAAGGCCCACCCATAAAGAGACAAGGGCACCTCAGAGGCCACCTGTCAGGACCAATGGCTTCAAGGACCCAATGAATTGGCCCACATCTTGGCACATGGTGTTCCTTTGAAAGCAAACCCTTAATTCTCTGAGCAGAAAGTCGAAGACACCATCCAAAATTGTCAAACCAGCAGAGAGGTAGAAGCACATTTAATTTTGCAAATATATTTTAATTGGGATATAATTCATATACTATAAAATTCACCATTTTAAAGTGTACAAGTCAGTGCTTGTCTTAGTTATCTAGTGCTATCATAACAGAAATACCATAAGTGGATGGCTTTAACAAACAGAAATCTATTTTCTTACAGTTTAGGAGTCTAGAAGTCCAACTTCAAAGTGCTGGCTCTAGGAGAAGGCTTTTTCTCTCTGCTGGCTCTGGTGGAAGGTCCTTGTTTCTTCAGCTTCTGCTTTCTGATTCTTTGGAGATCTCCATGTGTCTTGGTATTGATCTTCTCCTGAGTCTAGGAGGTTCTCAGTGCAATGATGCTCTCAGGTCCAATGGATGTGCTCTGCTCCCAGGTTTTCTTTCTTGGTAGTAGTGAAGTCCCCTTTCTCTGCTGACTCTCACTTTTTATCTCTTGCAATATAAAAGGTGTGACTCAAGTAAGCATGTGACTTCGGTCAGGCCAGAGATTTGAGTAAGGGTGAGAGTTGAGTCATGCCTTCTTGTAAGGCTGTGTCTTAAGATGCAACCCACCATAATCCTGCATCATTAACATGTTTTAAAAACTCGATGCCATCAAGTCGATACCAACTCATAGTGATCCCCTTTGGGTTTCCGAGGCAGTAAATCTTTACCTAAGTAGATTGCCCATCTTCCTTCTGCAGAGTGGCTGGTGAGTTTGAACCACCAAACTTCTGGCTAGCAATCAAATGTCTTGGTCGCTGCACCACTAGAGCTCTTTCATTAACATATAGAGGTTGGGATTTATAACACATGTACAAAATGCAGGATAATTACATCAGATCACAAAATGAAGAACAATCACACAATTCTGGGAATTATGGCCTACTCAAGTTAGAAATATTTTGTTGTTGTTGTTAGGTACTGTCCAGGTGGCTTCAACTCATAGCAAGCCTATGTACAAGAAAATGAAACACTGTCTGGTCATGAACCATCCTCACATCCTAGCTATATTTGAGCCCATAATTGCAACCTCTGTGTCAATCCATCTTGTTGAGGTTTTCCCCCATTTTTGCTGACCTTACACTCTACCAAGCTTAATCTCCTTCTCCAGGGAATGGTCCCTTCTGACAACATGATCAAAGTAGATCTGGCCATTATCGCTTCCAAGGAACATTCTGGGTGCACTTCTTTCAAGACGAATTTGTTCTTTCTTTTGGCACTCCACAGTACTTTCAGTCTTCTTCTCTAACACCACAAATCAAAAGCATCAACTCTTCTTCATTCTTCCTTATTCATTATCCAGCATTCACCTACATATGAGGTGATTGAAAATACCATGGCTTGGGTTAGGCATGCCTTAGACTTTAAAGTGATATCTTTGCTCTTCAACACTTTAAAGAGGTCTTTTGCAGCAGATTTGCCCAGTGCAATATGATGTCTGATTTCTTGACTGCTGCTACAATTAGTGTTGATTGTGGATTCAAATAATAGGAAATCTTTGACAACTTCAATCTTTTCTCCATCTATCATAATGCTGCTTACTGGGTCAGTTGTGAGGATTCTCATTTACTTTAAATTGAAGTGTAATCTATACTGCAGACTGTAGTCCTTAATCTTCATGAATAAGTGCTTCAAGTTATCTTCACTTTCAGAAAGCAAGTTATGTCATCTGCATATCACAGGTTGTTAATGACTCTTCCTCCAATCCTGATACCAGGTTCTTCTTCATACAGTACAGCTTATTGGATTATTTGCTCAATATGCAGATTGAATAAGTATGGTGAAAGGATATAGCCCTGATGCACACTCTTCTTGATTTTAAGCCATGCCGTGTCCCCTTGTTCTGTCCCCATGAAAGCCTCCTGGTCTATGTACAGCTTAGTCATGAGCACAATTAAGTGCTCTGGAACTTGGATTCTTCTCAATGTTATCCATAAGTTATTATGATCCACACAGTCAAATGCTTTTGCATAGTCAATAAAGCACAAGTAAACATCTTTCAGGCATTCTCTGCTTTCATCCAAGATTCATCTACCTCAGCAATGATATCTCTAATTCCAAGTCCTCTTCTGAATCCAGCGTGCATTTCCAGAATCTCCCTGTCAATATATTGCTGCAACCATTTTTGAATTATCTTCAGCAAAATTTTACTTGAGTGTGATATTAATGTTATTGTTCAATAATTTCCACATTCTGTGGGATCACCTTTCTTTGGAATGGGTACAAATACATATCTCTTCCAGTCAGTTGGCCAGGCAGCTGTCTTCCAAATTACTTGGCATAGACAAGTAAGTACCCTCAGTGCAACATCTGTTTGTGGAAACATCTCAGTGGGTATTCTGTCAATTCCTGGAGCCTTGTTTTTCATCAATTCCTTCAGTGCAGCTTGGCGACTTCCTTCAATGTCATTGGTTCTTGATCATATGTCATCACCTGAAATAGATGAACATTGATCAATTCTTTTTGGTACAGTGACTCTGTGTATTCCTTCCATCTTCTTTTGATGCTTCTTGCATCATTCAATATTTCGCACATAGCATCTTTCAGTATTGCAACTCAAGGCTTGAATTTTTTCTTCAGAGCTTTCAGCTTGAGAAATGCTGAGCGTGTTCTCCCTTTTTATTTTCTACTTCCAGGTTTTTCACATTTTATTATAATAGTTGACTGTCTTCTCAAGCTGCTCTTTAAAATCTTCTGTTCAGCTCTTTTATCTTGTCATTTCTTCCATTTGCTTTAGGTACTCTCTATTTAAGAGCAAGTTTGAGTCTTTTCTTACATCCATTTTGGTCTTGTCTTCCTTTCCCGTCTTTTTAATGACCTTTTGCTTTCTTCTTGTATAGTGTTCTTGATGTCATCCCACAACTCATCTAGTTTTCGGTCATTGGTATTCAATGACTTAAATATATTCTTCAGACTATCTCTAAATTCAGGTGGGATATAATCAAAGTCATATTTTGGTTCCTGTGAACTTCTTTTCATTGTTTTCAGCTTCAGCTTGAACTTGCTTATGAGCAATTGATAATCTGTTCCACAGTCAACTCCTGGCTTTATTTTGGCTGAAGATTTTAAGCTTTTCCATCACCTCTTTCCACATATGTTGTCGATCTGATTCCAGCATATGCCGTTTGGTGAGGTCCACATGTATAGCCACCATTTATGTTGTTGAAAAAGAGCATTTATAATGAATTAAGTCATTGGTCTTGCAAAATTCTATCATGCAATCTCCAGCATAATTTATATCACCAAAGCCATATTTTCCAACTACCAGTGATTCTTCAGATTGCAGAAGTTAATAAAAATCCTCAATATCTTCATCTTTGGCTTTGGTGTCTGGTGTGTAAATTTGAATAATAGTATTAACTTGTCTTCTTTGCAGGTGAAGAAATATTATTCTATCACTGACAGCATTGTACCACAGGATAGATCTTGAAATATTCTTTGTGACAATGAATGCCCCATCCCTCTTCAATTTGTCATTCCCAGTATAGTAGACAATAGGACTGTCTGATTCAAAATGGCTAATACCAGGCCATTTCAGTTCACTAATGCCTAGGATATAGATCTTTATGCATTCTATTTCGTTTTTGACAATTTCCAATTTTCCTACATTCATGCTTTGCACATTCCACCTTCTGGTTATTAATGGATGCTTGCAGCTGTTTCTTCCCATTTTGAGTCATGCCCTATCAGCAAAGGGAGGGTCCTGGAAACCTTATTCCATCCACATGATTAAGATCAGTTCTACTCTGAGGACACAGCTCTCCCCCAGTCGTATTTTGAGTGCCTTCCAACCTGAGGGGTTCATCTTCAGTACTATATCAGAAAATGTTTCAGGGCTATTCATAAAATTTTCCAGTAATATATTAGACAGTGTTTCACTGCTATTCATCAGGTTTTCACTGGCCAATTCTTTGAGAAGTGGGTGGCCCCTTCCTTGTTCCCAGTCTGTTTTAGTCTGGAACCTCTGCTGAAACCAGCCCACCATTGGTACCCCTGCTGGTATTTGAAATACCAGTGGCATAGCCTCCAGCCTCACAGCAACATGCAAGCCACCACAATATGACAAACTGGCAGATGAGTGGTAGGATACAATTCAATCCATGACAGTGGTTTTTAATATATTCAGAGTTATGGGGTCTTCATGAATTGGAAACTCAATGGCAATGTTTTTTTCTTTTATCTTTTGGTTAGAGTTGTACAACCATGAAACCCTTTGCTGCCAAGTTGATTCTGACTTATAGCAACCCCATGTGTGTCAGAGTAGAACTGTGCTCCATAGTGTTTTCAGTGGCTGATATTTCAGAAATAGATCTCTAGGCCTTTTTTCTGAAGTACCTCTGGGCATACTCAAACCTCCAAACTTTGGTTAGCAGTTGACCATGTTAAATGTTTGCACCCCTCAAGACTCCTTTACAACCATTGCCACTATCCAAATCCAGAATATTTCATCACTCCAGAAGGAAACCCCATGCCCATTAGCAGTTATCCCTCATTACCCCTTCCTCCTAGCCTTTAGGATCTACTTTATGTCTCTATGGATTTGTCTATTCAGTACTTTTCATTTAAATGGAGTCATACAATAGATGGTCTTTTGTGTCTGGCTTCTTTCAGTTAGCATAAAGCACATATTTTAGAAGCAAAATGTTGAGAACTCTGCATTAAAGCATTATGGCTGGGTTAGGTCTGCAGGTTCTGACCCCATACCCACCCAGAATGTGACCAAATGTAAGTAGTATTTAATTTTTTTTTTTTTTTTTTTTAGTTTCCCTCTTGTTGAACTCAGTAAGCCATCAACAATCCTCAGAAACAGCTATGTAATTGTTCCATTTTCCCAACTGGGACTCCAAGAATCAGAGAGCTCTGGATGTTTCCAGTACATGGCAGAACCTCTTTAGAGCAAAGATGAAGTTCTGAGAGGGTTATAATTGAGAAATCTGAGGGCCTCAGAGTGAATGCTCCCAAGGATGGCAGAGGCTCTGAGGAAATCCTGGAGATGTGTGTGGTATGCCACTCTGATATCCCTCTAAGAGGACTTGCTGCAGGAGCACAAGTTTGACTGATGCCCCCAAATGTCACTGCTTCTTTCTACCACCACCATGCCAGACCACGCTGCCTCTATTGTTCTCAGCCAGGCCCTCCCCGCACAGCACAGAATTTCTCAAAGCCTTGAAGAAGCCCATGTTTGGGACCTTTCCATGGCCAGTCCAAGTCTTTGTCAGAATTGCACGATTGTCTGAGCCTCTTCTTCCCTGGCCCTCCTTCCTTCCTCTCTCCTTTCCCAAGCACCACTGGCTGCATCAAAGTCTGGAGACTCCCTGCTGCTCTTACTCCCCTTATCCCTCCCAGGTGCCCCCTGCCCCCTAGTGAATCTCTGCTCTTCTGATCCTGCCTTGGTATATGGATTTGAAGCAAAAACCTTCCTCTCTAAGCCATTAAGGGTCTAAGAATTCTTAGAATAGACTGATCCTTCCAAGTGAATATCATAGATGTTTGGGAGAGGGCAGGTCAAGATGATCTTTTATCCCATTTATCCTCTCATTTATCCCCCACCAACTAACCCACTGAACAACAAAGATGAACAAACACAGACTGAGATCTCAAAACTCTGGATGACAGCTGCAGTGCTGGAAAGTCTCCCAGAAACAGGCAACAGGAAGAGCAAGGGCAGCACAGAAGCTGGGAGATACTAGCCACTGGCACCTGGAGGTACCATCAGCTCATCATGGCCATCCCTGAACAAAGAAATCGGGCAAGAATTAAACCAAGGAAGATGTAGCTTGATTTTTAAAGTAGTGCAGATAGGCTGTGGGGATTCACAGGCCACTCACTTGAGAGTGGGGGAAGAGAGACCAAGATATTATGAGTGAGTACTGTTGAATCTCACTGAGTCTTGAGGCAGATGGAGTCTAGGACCTAGACATACTGGGGGTCTGCTTGATACAGCATTCAAACAGATGAGAAAAATTATATCAGACAGGCAACAAAGGGGGAAACAACTGACCCCTTGCCCACAGCAGGATACTTTGGGAATGCCTATAGAAGGGATCCCATGGGGGAAAGACTTAAAGCATTCCCCACCATTACCTCGGGAAAGGCAAATCTCACTTTTTATACCAGTGTCTTTGGTCAGTGAATAAAACTTACCTCTATGCACTGAGCTGCAGAAGCTAAACCATCCCAAATTCAGCACAAAGAAGAAAAGGAAAAGGAAACCAATCTCAAGGGTATATCCAGGGCCACAGCCAAGATTGCAGATGACACAGAGAGCTAACACACCAGCAAAGTCAGTCACCTCAGGGAGAACCAGCCAGAATAAGCACACAGAAACTTAAGCAGCTACATAAAAACTCACGAACAACTCCTCACTAAGCACTGAAATAACCCTAAGGACAAGAGTGCTCTAGTGATTCTTAGGAGAAGATGTTGTTAGATGCCTTCAAGTTGGTTCCAACTAATATCAATCTTATGTATAACAGAATGAAACACTGCCTGGTCCTGCACCATCCTCACAACTATTGCTATGTTTGAACCCATTGTTGCAGCTATATCAATCCATCTTTTGAGATGTATCAATAATCCATGTTTTTTACAGAACTCTCTTCTTTATCAAGCATGATATTCAATATGTGTGGTAATCACTAAGAAATCACCTAGAAAAAAAAAAAAAAAACAGAAGAAAAGATGGAAGAAATCAAAAAGATTCCTCACAAGAAAGTAACCAAACATAAATAATAACATAGTCAGAATAAAAAGAAAAGAAGATACAAAACACCCAAAAGCAAATAGCAAAATGAATGAGGTAGACAATTCATTTTCAGTAATAACGTAAATGGACACAGTCTAAACAACCCATGAGAAAGGCAGAGAGTGGCTGAATGGACAAAAAACAAAACAAAACAAAAACATGGCTTATCATTTTGCTGTCAATAGGAAAGATGTAAACACACAGACTGAAAATAAAAGGATGGAAAAAAATTATTCCAAGTACCAATAAACAAAAAAGAGCACAGGTGATCATACTGATACCAGATAAAATAAACTTTAAATCAAAATCTATTATAAGAGATAAAGAAGGATATTATATAATAATAAAAGAGTCAATCAAGCAAGAAGACATAATTATAAATATATATGCACCTACCAAAAACTCCACAACATACATTAAACAAATACTGACTGGTATGAAAAGAGAAATAGACAACTTCATAATAATAGTGGGGGACTTCAACATATCAATTCTTTCAATTCTAAAGAGAACAATTAAAAAGAAGATGAAAGAAATGAAACCAAAGACATTATAAAATATCCAAATGAAAAAAGAGAATCATAAGAGATGGTTACAAAAAAATTGTACTCTAGAAAGACTTCCAGTAAGATGGAGGAATAGGCAGACAATCGACACAGATTCTCTTCAACAAAGAAAAGACAAAACAATTGACAGAGATACAGAAGATAATCCTGGAGCCCTGAGCTTTGAAAGAAAGGATTAGGGACCAACTAATGGAAAAATCTGAACAAAAACAATGAGTACAGAGACAATTGGAGTTGCGGACTGTCAGCTACTCTGATGGGACCAACAGCCTGAATATTTCCAAGTGATATTGGGACCTGAGAATTGACCTATAGATCAGCCCTGGTCACCAAGGGCTGCAGGGATGACTGCACTGGTGGTCTATGACTAGGAAGAGAAATAACAAGGAGGAAGACAACCTGAGCTGTTGACTTTCTGCTGTCCAGAGGACACAGCCATTTTGATTGTTTACATATGGCAGCCATTTGGGATATTTAAAGTGACTGAGGGCGCAGCCATTATGAATCTTTACAAGTGACAACCATTTTGGATTTTAAATTGATAGCATTCTCATTCTGATTCCAGGGACCTAAGAATAAGCTCTGTTTGCCAAGGTCGGCAGAGACATACAAGAGGCTGACAACAGGACAGGAGACAGGTAGTGTGTGTATAAGTGCTGTCAACTAGTGAATAGAGGAGCACAGCACAGTACCCTGCTTGTGTAAATAAAATGATAAGAAAACAAAAATCGTGGGCAAGTCACTCCAACATACAATCACCAATTAAATATAAACACAAAAACATCACAATGCCTAGGAGACAACAGAGTATCACAGTCCACACAAAGAAGCAAGATAAAGCAGGAGAAACAAGGGACCAGGATACAGACCCAAAACACATCCCCAAGGAAGATGCAGCATTGGAACTCCCTGATAAGGAATTCAAAAGAATAATATTTAGGTATCATCAAAGGACTGAGAGACAACAGATCAAGGAAAACACAGACAAAAACCTAGAACAATTTTGAGAGACAATACAAGAACAAAGTGCCAAGATAAACAAAAAATTAGAAAAGATACAAAATCTACAGATAGATATCCAGAAGATTAATACTAAATTGTTAGAAATAGATAACACATTGAAAGGACAAAGGAGTAGAATTGATGAAATGGAAGACAGAATTAATGAGATTGAAGATAAATACCTGAATACTTCTTTGGAAAGGGATCAATCACAAACAAGATCAAGACAAAATGAAGAAAACCTAAGGTTCATGTGGGATACCATCAAAAAGAATCACCTACTTGTCATTGGAATTCCAGAACAGGAAGAGACAAATAAAACCACTGAGAAAATTGTCCAAGATTTGTTGGAAGAGAACTTCCCTGATATGATGAAAGATGAGAATATATCCCATTCAGGAAGTCCAACAAACCCCAAACAGGATAGACCCCCCCAAAAAAATCACCAAGACATGCCATCATCAAACTCACCAAAACCAAATATAAAGTAAGAACCCTAAAAGCAGCACAGGAAAAATGAAAAGTTACCTACAAGAGGCAACCAATAAGACTAAGCTCAGATTTCTCAGTAGAAACCATGCAGGTGAGAAGACAATGGGATGGTATATATAAAACCCTTGAGTTCCAACTAAGAATTATGTACCCAGCAAAATTGTCCCTCAAGTATGCTGGTGAAACTAGGATATTTCCAGATAAGCAGAAATTAAGGGAATTTAATTAAATTTTTAATTTAAAACCAGACCAACCTTACAAGAGATGCTAAAGGGAGCCCTTTTGACAGAAGAAACAACAGCCAACAACAACTGACCATTAACATGCATGATAATATAACCCAGAAACCAACCCAGCTATGGAAGTATCCAAAGTAAAGAAGCCTACAAGACTGTAAACAGGGAACCAGAGACATCAATTGACAAATGAGGACAACTACAAACCAAAAAGAAGGAAAAACCTGTGTCATTACAGAACTTCTAGATGGTAGGGATGTCAAGACAACTACAAGATAGAATGGATGGTTCCAAACTTGGGAAGAAAACTGTAAATCACAGAGTAACCTCAAAGAAAAATTATGAACCTTCACATCAAAATAAAAAAAGAGGACCAGCACAAATATTTAGCAAATACTAAAACAATAGCAACAAAGGAAGTGATAACACGATTCATAAACAAAACAAGATCAGCATAGAAAATTATATGGAACAAAAAAAATCGACACCACTAAAAAACACATAACAAAACTGACAGCAACAAATTAATATTTGCTGATAATTACATATCTAGCAAGAGATTTATCTCTAAGATTTATAGAAAACCCCAATGCCTCAACACCAGAGTAACTAACAATCCAATTGAAAAATGGGCAGAAGACATGAATAGACACTTCACCAAGGAGGATATTCAGGTGGCCAGCTAATACATGAAGAGATGCTCACAGTCATTGGCCATCAGAGAGAAGAAGCAAATCAAAACAACAATGAGATTCCATCTCACCCCAGCACTGATGTCAAGGTTTAACAAGACAGAAAATAACAAATACTGGCGGGGATATGGAGAGATTGGAACTGTCATACACTGCTGGTGGGACTGTAAAGTGATACAACCACTGTGGAAAGCAATATAGTGATTCCTTAGAAATCTGGAATTGGAGATAACATTTGGCCCAGCAATCCCATTACTAGGTATATATCCTAGGGAGTTGAGATCCAGGACAGGAACAGATATATGCACAATTATGTTCATCACAGCACTATTTACAATAGCAAAAAGAGGGAAACAACCTACCTGCCCATCAGCAGAAGAGTGGATGACCAAACTGGTACATACACATAATGGAATGCTACACAACACTAAAGAATAATGTGGAGTCTGCAAAACACTACATAATATGGATGAATTTGGAGGAAATTATGCTGAGTGAAATAAGTCAATCACAGAAGGACAAATATAGTATTAAATCATTGTTGTGGAGGGTCAAGGAAAGGTTTATATATGGAGGGAAACTTTCTTTGTTGGTTGCCAGGTGTGAGAGGAGAGGGGAGGGAACACTACAAAAAAAAAAAAAATGCATTGACCCATGTCCCTTTTGCTTTGTGTATTTCACTGTACATGAATTATATTGCAATAAAATGCATTTTTTAAAAAAAGAAGAACATACACACTCATAAAATAAAATTGTACTCTAACAAATTTGAAAACCTGGATAAAATGAATAAATTCCCAGAAACACACTATTTACTTAAACTAACACAACAGAAGTAGAAAATCTAAAAGACCCATTAAAAATGAAGAAATTGAAGATGTCATTAAAAAAAAAAAAACTTGCAAAGAAAAAACCAAGCCAGGACCAGATGGCTACATTTGGGAATTCTACCAAACATTCACAGACATGTTGATACCAATTGTAGTAATTAAGTTGTGTGTCAACTTCGTTGGGCCTTGTTTTGAGTGGCTGGGCAGCTGGGTGTAGTTACTCCCCATCATGAGACTGGTAATCAACTCCATAGTGAAATCTACTGGAGAAGCTGAGTAGCTGCTGCCTTAGGTATGTGGTCTGCTTCCAGTACATAAGGAGACAGCTTTGAGAAAGGTCTCTAGCTTTTGGGACACTTGAATCTTGCATGTAGCTGAGACATCATTCAGCAGCCTGCCATGTTGTCTGACAATCTTAGGATTGTTAATGGACTTGAATTAGTGGTCTGATGTGTGGTTTAATAATTTGGGGACTATGTCATTTTATTTGTTGACCTTGGGTTTGTCAGCCTCAGTAGTCAGCAGCTGCCTGAGTGAAGAGATGCCTCTAGCTCCAGTGGGCTGGAAGCAAGAGGCACAGCTGAAGCCCAAGGTTGAGGGGTTTTCACACAGCCCCTAGAACTGGTACTTTGAACTCAGACTTCTAGCCTCCTACACAGTAAGAGAATAAATCCCTGTTTGTTAAAACCATCCATTTGTTGTATTTTCTGTTAAAGTAGCACTAGAGAACCCAAACTCCAATTCTATTCAAAATCTTCAACAACAAAGAAGAGGTAGGAACACTCCTTACTCTTTTTATGAAGTCAGCATAGCCTTGATACCTAAACCAGACAAAGACATAACAAAAAAAAAAGAAAATTGCAGACTAATATCCTTCACTAATCTATTTGCAGTTTTCCACAAAATTCTAGCCAACAAAAGACAGCAACATATCAAAAATATCGTGCAGCATAGTCAAGTGGAATTCATACTAGGACTACTAGGGTGGTTCAACATTAGAAAATCACTCAATATAATCTACTATATAAATAAAACAAAAGGAAAGAATCATATGTTCATATTAATTGATGCAGAAAAGGTATCTGATAAAATTCAACACCTTTCCAGATAAAAACTGTCAGCAGAATAGGAATAAAAGGGAAATTTCATACCAAAATCAAAGGCATATGCACAAAACCAACAGCCAACATTACACTCAAAGGGGAAAGGCTGAAAGCCTCCCCTTTGGCAACTAGACAAGGATGCCCATTATTACACCTCTAATTCAACATTGTCCTGGAAGTCCTAGCCAGAGCAATAAGGCAAGGAAGAGAAATAAAATGTATCCAGGAGAAAGAAGATGGTGTCATATCTATAACCACCACATTTGTTCCCTCTACCAACTTAATCCCTGAGTAACTGGGTAAAGCAGATAGGAATATAACGATACTGGAGTTATGAGCAACTAAGGAGAAGATGAAGTATTAGATTTAGTGAAGGCAGAGAAAAAGAGCAGATTAAACAACCAGGAAAAACAAACAAATCCACCTACCTGGCAGAGATGGAGACAGAGAGGACTCATTAGAAATACCAAAGAGGTCAACAAAGGGAAAGAGGGAGAATCACAGAACCCACAGAGGCATTGGGAACTCAGTATACCCACACCAAAAGTTTTTGGCAGCAACCTTGGGCACTGAGTCTGATAATCTTACTGGGAAATGGATCAAGACCCACCTTGGCTTGGCCTGCCATGGAGTCCAGAAAGGAATAGGGAAAAAGGAAAAACTCCTTCTGAGTAGGCAGAGACCTGGGGTGAGTGTACAGCAATGGGCAGGGATTGAAATCTTTCACAACCCCTTTTAGCACAGAGTGGACTAGGGCACTGGGTTTTTGTGGCTTCTTGATCCAAGCAGAAAGTAGTGGCCCTCTACCCATTGGGGTGTCTGTTGATTTTGAACCGCGGGTCTTTGATTGACAGTAGGACATCATCATTAGTAGACATCTCAGAAAGACACAAACTACCCTGCATGTGCCAGCAACACTGACAGAATTGTCTGCCCCCCAGTGCAGAAAACATCTACCTTTCTATCCTGGGGCTTACATTAGGTGCCTTTTTTTCTTTTTCTTTCTTCTTCCTCTCCCCTGCCTCATCCAATAGATGGAACACATTAAACCTGCACCAGGCAACAGGAGTTATTATAGTGAACACTAATAGCTCCTACACCATAGAATCAACGACAGTGAACAACATCTGCTGATCCCAACTGAAAATCCTCTTCACGATGAACAGAGACCTGTACCCACATCCCTACCAGTGATTCCACCAACACAAAGAAAGCTGGAGAGCAACCCAGTAAAGACAAGTTAATAACCAAAAAAGTACACCCACTCCACACTTTCAGATACAGTAAAATATAAAATTAGAATGAAATACATCAATACATAACTAACAATTAAAGACAACAACTTCAAACTGTCTAGGAAATAACAAACAACCTCAAACCAAACAAAAAAATAGGACAAGACAATAGAAATAAAAGCCCAAGCTAAAGAATTATCTATCATGGAAGAAGAACAAGCAATAGAACTATCTGAGAAGGAATTCAGAAGGTATACATATAGGACTCTCCAAGAGCTCAAGAAAACCATAAACAGAAACAAGAAGAAGACAGACAGTACCCTGGAAGAATTCAGGAAAACCATTCAAGAACAAAATAACAAGATAAATACACAATCAGAACTCATTCAAAAACAACAATTAGAAATCCAGAATGTGAACACTAAAATTACAGAGTGGAAGGAAGAAAGAGTAGACTAGAACTGGCTGAAGAACCCATAGCCCATCTAGAAGACAAATCCCTTGATGCCACACTATATGAAGAAAAATCAAACAATGTTTCAAGAGAAACAAAATAAACAGAGAGAATAAAATTTTAATCACAAAACTTCCAAATGGAGAGGAAGACAGGATGATGTCTTTATAGAAATGATTGTTCCAAACTTAAGGAGATAAGAATTTACTTCAGGGTAACCACAAAGAAAATTAACAATCCTCCTAAGCAAACTCAGAAAGAAGAAAAACACTTGGGCTTAGTAAGCACAAAACCAACAATATGAAAAAAGAGGAGAAACACTTAATAACAAAATGAGCTCAGCACAGAAAAATATTTGGAACAAGGAAATCACTAACAATACAACAACAACAAAAAAAAAAAAACAATAAAATGACAGCAATAAATTCATACATATCACTAACTACATTCAAAGTGAATGGACTAAATGCACCAGTCAAGAGAAAGAGAGTGATAGATTGGATAGGAGAAGATGACCCATCAATATGCTGCCTACAAGAGACCCACCTTAGATACAAAAATAAAAACAAATTAAAAATTATGGGTGAAAAAATATATACAAAGCTAATGGCAACCAAGAAAAAGCAGGAGTGGCAATATTAATTTCTGATAAAATAGACTTCAAGGTGAAAAACAGTGTAAGGGACAAAGAAAGACATTATTTGATGCTAAAAGGATCAATTGACCAAGAAGACATTAACATAATTAATACCTATGCACCCAACGAAAGTGTTTAAAATACATAAAGCAATTAACTGAATTGAAAGGAAAAATAGACAACTCTACAATAGTAACAGGAGACTTTAACACACCACTTTCAAGGAGGGACAGAACAGCTAGAAACAAAACTGAACAAAGATATAGAAGAACTCAACAACACAATCAACCAACTTGGCCTCATAGACATATATAGAACACTCCACCCAACAAAAGCACAATACACATTCTTCTCCAGTGCACACAGATCATTCTCCAGAAGAGACCATATGTTAGGACACAAAACAAGCCTCAATAAGTTCAATAAACATCAAAGTACTACAAAGCATATTCTTGGATCACAATGTTATAAAATTAGAAATCAATAATAGGAAGATCAAGGAAAAATATTCAATATATGGAAACTGAATCATACATTGGTCAACAACTACTGGGTAACAGAAGAAATAAAGTATGAA
>NW_006921766.1:4509082-4519243 GCF_000298275.1 Orycteropus afer afer | reverse complement strand
AAAAAAACAGGAAAGAATCAAAATCAACACTCTAAGTCAATAACTCTAACAATTAGAAAAAGAGCAGCAAAAGAAACCTACAGTATCCCAAAGTAAGGAAATAATATAGATCATAGCAGAAGTAAGTGAAACAGAAAACAAAAAAACAATAGAGAAAATCAACAAAACAAGAAGATGCTTTTTTGAAAAGATTAACAAAATTGACAAACCACTGGCATATTTAACAAATGAAAAGAAAAAGAAGATGCAAATAACAAGAACAATAAACAAAAAGGGTGACATCACAACAAAACCAACTGAAATAAAAAGGATAACAGAATATTATGAAGAACAGTACTCCCCATAGATTCGAGAACCTAGAAGAGATGGACAAGTTCCTAGAAACATAAGACCTACCTAAACTATCCCACCCAGAGAATGAATACTTGAACAGACCCATAACAAAAGAAGAAATTGAGTAGGTCATTAAAAAAAAACAAAACAAAACAAAAAAAAACTTCACACACCAAAGTCCTGGCCCAGATGGCTTCACTGGAGAATTTTACTGAATGTTCAGGGATGAGTTGAAACCTATACTACTCAAACTATTCCAGAACATAGAAAAAAAATGGCATACTTTCAGATTCATTTTATGAAGCAAGAATAACACTGATATCAAAACCAGGGGAAAATACCACTAAAAAGAAAAACTACAGACCAAAATCCCTCATAAATACAGACACAAAAATCTTCAACAAAATCCTAGCAAACAGAATCCAACAACATATAAAAAAAAAAAATACATTATAACCAAGTGGGATTCATACCAGGTATGCCAGGATGGTTCAACATCAGAAAAACAATCAAGGTAATCCACATAAAGAAAAGAAAAGAACCATACCATCATATCAATTGATGCAGAAAAAGCATTTGATAAAATCCAGCACCCATTCCTGTTTAGAACTCTCAGCAAAATAGGGATAGAAGGGAAAATACTCAACACATTAAAGGGCATAAACACAAAGCCAACAGCCAATATTATAGTTAACAGAGAAAGACTCAAAGCATTCCACTTGTGAATGGGAACCAGACAAGGATGCCCTCTATTACCACTTCTATTAAACATAGTATTGGAAGTCCTAGCTAGGGCAAAAAGGCAAGAAAGAGAAATAAAAGGCATCCAAATTGTCAAAGAGGAGGTAAAGCTATCTCTCTTTCCAGATGACATTATCCTATACACAGAAAACCCAAGAGATTCAGTAAAAATATTACTGGAACTAATAAAAAGGTTCAGGAGCTCTAGTGGCATAGTGCCTAAGGCATTTGACTGCTAACTAGATGGTTGACGGTTCAAACCCACCAGCCACTCCTCAGAAGGAAGATTGGGCAATCTACTCCCATAGAGATACTGCCTCAGAAACCCAAGGTGTGTGTGTGTGGGGGTCGCTATGAGTTGAATCGATTCAATGGCAGTGAGTTTCAGCAAAGTGGCAGGAAACAAGGTCAACATACAAAAATCAGTTGGATTTTTTTACATCAACAAAGAGGCCTCTGAAAAGGGAAATAATATCATTTATAATAGCTACCAAAAAGATAAAATATTTAGGAATAAATCTTACCAGAGACACAAAAGACCTATACAAAGAATACCACAAAATATTACTATAAGAAACTACAAGAGACCTACGTAAACAGAAGAACTTGCTTTGTTCACAGATAGGAAGACTGAATATTGTGAAAATGTCAATATTACCCAAAGCAATCTACGCATTCAATGCAATCCCAATCCAGATACTATCATCATTTTTCAAAGACAAGGAAAAAACAATTTTTAATTTCATATGGAAAGGAAAGAGATCTCAGATAAGCAAAGCACTATTGAAGAAGAAAAACAAAATAGGAGGTCTCACACTCCAGGATCTCAAAACCTACTATACAGCCACAATAGGTAAAACAGCATGGTACTGGTACAATGATAGACAGATAGACAAATGGAACAGAATTGAAAACCCAGAAATAGACTCATCCATCTATGGACAGCTGATCTTTGACAAAAGACAAAACCCATTTAATGGGAGAGAGATAGACTCTTTAACAAAAGGTGCTGGCAAAATTGGATATCCATTTGCAGAATAATGAAATAAAACCCGTAATCACTCCATACACAAAAAATAACTCAAGTTGGATCAAACAATTAAATGTAAAACCCAAAGCTATAAACTCATCAAAGATAAAATAGGGACAAACCTAGGGTCCTAATTTATGGCATAAATAGACTATCAAGCATAACCCAAAAAACACAGGCAATGCAAGAGAAGCTAGATGACTGGGACCTTTTGAAAATTAAATTCTCATGTGCATAAAAAGACTTCTCCAAAAGGGTAAAAAAGAGAACCTACAGATTGGGAAAAATATTTGGCTATGTCTTAATTGACAAAGAACTCATCTCCAAAATTTATAGAAAACTTCAACATCTCAATACCAAAAAGACAAACAACCCAATTCAAAAATGGACAAAGGACATGAACAGACACTTCACTAAAGAAAATATACTGGTGGCAAACAAGCACATGAGGAAATGCTCACAATCATTAGCCATTAGAGAGATGCAAATCAAAACAATGATGAGATACTATCTCACTCCAGCAATAATAGCAAAGTTCGCCAAGACAGAAAATAAAAAACACTGGTCAGGTTGCAGAGCAATTAGAACTCTCATAAACTGCTGGTGGGACTACAAAATTGTACAACCATTGTGGAAAATGGTATGGCATTTCCTTAAAAAACTGAAAAAAGAAATACCATTTGATCCAGCAATTCCATTACTAGGAATATATCTTAAAGAGATGAAAGACAAGACATGAACAGACATATGCAAACCCATGTTCATCGCAGCACAATTCATTATAGCCAAGAGATGGAAACAACCTAAATGCCCATCGATAGATGAATGGATAATCAAACTATGGTGCATCCACACAGTGGAATACTATATAACATTAAAGAATAAAGAAGAATATACAAATTATCTCACAACATGGGTAGATTTGGAGGATGTTATGCTGAATGAAATAAGTCAATCACAGAAGGACAAATATTGTATGACCCCATTATTGTAAAAAGTAAGGAAAGGTTTATGTAGGGAAGGAAACTCACTTTGTAAGTTATCGGGGATGGTAGGGAAGGGGACGGAAAATTTTGGACTAGTTGGGGGTCACATATTGATTTGGGTGAGGGGAGGGTCTGTATGGAAAGAATCTGTGACAAGCATGATGACACTGGGGAAAGGAAGGACACTGAAATGTGCTCGTAAGATATAGACAACAGAGGCAAATGCTAGTACATGGATAATACTGCATTACCACTAACACCAAACACCAGGCTACAAATAAATTCATAGGCAAGTGAGAAGATCAGGTGGGGGTCAATGAACAGGAATATGCCCTACACCAAGGAATAGAATTGGCTGAAGATAATCTTAAATAGGCACTTGTGCTACAAAATTAACCACACGCATTACAGAAGCAACAGAAGACACAGGTAGAGTAACCTCTCAGAGACAACTAAACACCTTGAAAGAGAAAAATCACTGGGCCTGCAGACTCTGGACCATAGTCTCAGGGGACATCATGCTCCATTGGCATAACGTAGTGCATAAAAATCTGTTCTACAACCTACTTTGATGAATAGCAACTAGGATTTTAAAAGCTTATGAGTGACCACTTAAGATGCAACTATTTGTCTCCTCCCATCTGAATCAAAGAAGAGTGAAGAAAATCAAGGGCATCTGGAAACAAGTAGTCCAAGAATAAGATGGACCATGATAACCTAAACCTTCATGACCCTGAGACCAGAAGTAGATGGTGCCCAGCTACCAATGCCAACCACTCAGAAAGGGATCAAAACTGGAGACCCTGGATAGAGTGTGAGGGAAAATGTGGAACAAAATTCAAAACCACAAAAATGACCAGAGTTACTAGTTGGATAGAGGCTGGTGGCACCCCCAAGACTATGGCCCCAGTTTACCTTTTGGGCCTAGAATTGGACTCAGTTCCATGGATTGGCTCTCAGACCAACAATAGAGAGACCTACATGAGAATAGCTATCCCAGGACGATGCACTCACCCACTCTAGGGAGATACACCCTTTAGAGCAATCAGCCATGAGGCACCAGAGGGGAAAGTACCATGTGAATACATAGAGGGAAGGCTGGACAGACTGGAGTGCATAGTTAAGAATGGCTCAGGGAGGCTCAAAGCAAAGAATACTAGAAAGATGTTTACTTGTTTTTATTGACTATGCAAAAGCATTCAATTGTGTGGAAAATAACAAATTATGAGTAACATTGAGAAGAATGGGAATTCCAGAACATTTAACTGTACTCATGAGGAACCTCTACATAGACCAGTAGGCTGTTGTTCAAATAGAACAAAGGGACACTATATGGTTTAAAATCAAGAAGGGAGTGTGTCAGGGTTGCACTCTTTCACCATACTTATTCAATCTGTATGCTGAGCAAATAATCAAAGAAACTGGACTATATGAAGAAGAATGTGGCATCAGGATTGGAGGAAAAATTATTAACAACCTTCAATATGCTGATGACACAACTTTGCTTGCTGAAAGTGCGGATGACTTGAAGCACTTACTGATGAAGATTGAAGAACACAGTCTGCAGTATGGATTACATCTCAATATACAGAAAACAAAAAATCCTTGCAACTGGACCTATAAGCAGCATCATGATAAATGGAGAAAAGATTGAAGTTGCCAAAAACTTCATATTGCTTGGTTCTACAATCAACACCAACAGAAAAAGCAGTCAAGATATTAGATGACGTGTACTCACTGCTGTCGAGTGGGATCCAACTCATAGCGACCCCTCCTTGTGTTTCTGAGGCAGTATCACTAAGGAAGTAGATTGCCCAATCTTCCTTCTGAGGAGTGGCTGGTGGGTTTGAACCACCAGCCTTTTAGCTAGCAGTCAAATGAATTAGGTACTACACCACCAGGGCACCCAGATGATGTATAGCACTAGGAAATTGGTGGCAAAATACCTCTTGCAAGTGCTGAGGCACAAGGGTGTCTCCTTGGTGACTAAAGTGCACCTGACACAAGCCACGGTATTTTCAATCACTTCATATGCATGTTGCAGCTGGACAATGAATAAGGAAGACCAAAGAAGAATTGATGCTTTTGAGTTGTGGTGTTGGCAAAGAATGCTGAAAATAGCATGGACTGCTAGAAGAACTAACAGATCTGTCCTGAAAGAAGTGCAGCCAGAATGCTCTTTGGAAGCAAGAATAGCCAGACTTCATCTCACATACTTTGGTCATGTTGTCAGAAGGAACCATTCCCTGGAGAAGGATATCATGATTGATAAGATGGAGGGTTGATGAAAGAGGGGAAGGCCCTCAACAAGATGGATTGATACAGTGGCTGCAATGATGGGCTCAAGTACAGCAAGGATCGTGGAGCTGACACAGGACCAGACAATGTTTCATTCTGCTGTGCATGGGGTCGCTATGAGTCAAAGATGACTTGACTGCACCTAACAACAACAACTACAACAACAGGGAGAGGGTAGTCTGTGAAATCAAATGTACACAAACTGTTGACTGTAAAATAAATTTGTTTTGTAAATTTGCACCCAAAGCACAATAAAATTTTTAAAACTAATAAAAATAATAGGTATTCAAATTGGAAAGGAAGAAGTAAAACTACCCTTACTTGCAGATGATACAATCCTGTAGATAGAAGACCCTAAAGATTCCAAAAGTAAACGGTTAGAACTAATGGAAGAATTCAGCAATATTCCAGATTAACATGCAAAAAATCATCTGTGTTCCTTTATATTAACAAAGAACATTCAGAAATCAAGAAACAATATTTACAATAGCCTCCAAAATGATACATATCTAGGAATTAACCTAATGAGAGATACAAAAGACTGTTTTCATTAGGTGCTGTTGAGTCAGTTCTGACTCATAACAACTCTATATACCATAGAATAAAACATTGCCCAGTCCTGCGTCATCTTCATAACTGCTGTTATGTTCGAGCCCATAGCTTGACCCACTGTGTCAGTCCATCTCATGGAGTGTCTTCCCCTTTCTCACTGACCCTCCACTTTACCATGCATGACGTCCTTCTCTAGGAACTGGTCTCTCCTGATAACATGACCAAAGTATGTGAGACAAAGTCTTGTCATCCTTGCTTCTAAAGAGCATTCTGGCTGTACATTTTCCAGGACAGATTTGTTCATCTTTATAACAGTCCATGATATGTTCAATGTTCTTCACCAACACTATAATTCAAAAGCATTGATTTTTCCTCAGTCTTCCTTATTCATAGGCTGGCTTTTACATGCATATGAAATAATTGAAAATACCATGGCTTCAATCAGGAGCATGTTAGCCCTCAAAGTGACCTCTTTGTGTTTTTAATAGTCGTTAAGAGGTTTTTTGAAGAGGTTCAAGAACTGTCCTGAGGTACAACACTGTCAGAGATAGGATAATATCTATATGTCTACAAGGAAGACCAGTTTATATTGCTTTTATACAAATTTATGCACCAACCTACAAAGCCAAAGATGAGGAAATTGAAGATTTTTATCAACTTCCACAGTCTGAAATTGACCAAATGTGCAATCAAGGTGGGTTAATTATCACTGGTGACTGGAATGCAAAAGTTGGAAACAAAGAAGAATCCCTGGTAGTTGGAAAATTTGGCCTTGGTGATAGAAATAATGTTGGAGACTGCATGATAGAATTTTGCAAGACCAATGATTTATTCATTGCAAATACCTTTCTTCAACAACACAAATGGCAGCTATACACATAGGTATAGATGGTATACACAGGAATCAGATTGACTACATCTATGGCAAGAGGTGATGCAAAAGCTCAATATCTTCCACCAAAAAAAGGCCAAGAGCTGGTTGTGGAACACACGATCAACTGCTCATATGCAAGTTCAACTTGAAGTTGAAGACAATTAAAACAAGTCCATAAGAGCCAAAATATGACCTTGAGTATATCCCTCTTGAATTTAGAGACCATCTGAAGAATAGATTTGATGCATTGAACACCAATGACCAAAAACCAGAGGAATTGTGGGAAGACATCAAGAACATCATCCATGGAGAAAGCAAAAGGTCATTAAAAAAAGGAGAAAAAAAGAAAAGAACAAAATGGATGACAGAGGAGATTCTGAAACTTGCTCTTGAGTGAAGAGTAGCTAAAGCAAATGAAAGAAATGACAAGATAAAAGAGCTGAAAAGATTTCAAAGAGCAGCTTGAGCAGACAAAGCCAATTACTATAATGAAATGTGCAAAGACTTGGAGTTAGAAAAACAAAAGGGAAGAACACACTCAGCATTTCTCAAGCTGAAAGAACTGAGGAAAAACTTTAAGCCTCAAGTTGCAATAGTGAAAGATTCTATAGGTAAAATATTGAATGATGCAGGAAGCATCAAAAGAGGATGGAAGGAATACACAGAGTCACTGTACCAAAAAGAACAGGTTGATCTTCACCCATTTCAGGAAGTGGCATATGTTCAAGAACCAACGGTACTGAAGGAAGAAGTTGAAGCTGCACTGAAGGAATTGGTGAAGAATAAGGCTCCAGGAATTGATGGAATACCCATTGAGATGTTTCAACAAAGAGATGCCTCACTGGAGGCACTCACTCAGCTATGGCAAGCAATTTGGAAGACAGCTACCTGGCCAACTGACTGGAAGAGATCCATATTTGTACCCATTCCAAAGAAAGGTGATCCCACAGAATGTGGAAATTATCAAACAATGTCATTAATATCACACGCAAGTAAAATCTTACTGAAGATAACTCAAAAATGGTTGCAGAGTATATTGACAGAGAACTTCCAGAAGTGCAAACCGGATTCAGAAGAGGATGTGGAATGAGGGATATCATTGCTGATGTCAGATGGAGCTCAGCTGAAAACAAAGAATACCAGAAAGATGTTTACTTGTGTTTTATTGATTGTGCCAAAGCATTTGATTGTGTGGATCATAACAAATTAAAGATAACATTGAGAAGAATGGGAATTCCAGAACACTTGATTGTACTCATGAGGAACTTTCACATAGACCAGGAGGTTGTCATTAGAACAGAACAAGTGGACACTGCATGGTTTAAAATCAAGAAGGTAGTGTGTCAGGGTTGTGTCCTTCCACCATACTTGTTCAATCTGTAGGTTGAGCAAACAATCGAAGAAGCTGGACTAT
Organism: Orycteropus afer afer; assembly: GCF_000298275.1. Taxonomy (NCBI): domain Eukaryota; kingdom Metazoa; phylum Chordata; class Mammalia; order Tubulidentata; family Orycteropodidae; genus Orycteropus; species Orycteropus afer. The sequence goes on along the minus strand of NW_006921766.1, from coordinate 4,511,015 downwards.
ATGAAGAAAAACGTGGTATCAGGATTGGAGGAAGAATCATTAACAACCTGTGATATGCTGACGCTACAACTTTGCTTGCTGAAAGTGAGGATGACTTGAAGCACTTACTGATGAAGGTTGAAGAATACATCCTGCAGTATGGATTACATCTTAATATAAAGAAAACAAAAATCCTCACAACTGGACCAATAAGCAGGATCACGATAAATGGAGAAAGGATTGAAGTTGTCAAAGACATCACATTGCTTTGTTCTACAATCCACGTCAATGGAAGCCACAGTCAGGACATCAGACAATGTATAGCACTGGGCAAATTGGCTGCAAAGGACCTCTTTCAAGTGCTGAAGAGCAAAGATGTCTCCTTGAGGACTAAAGTGCACCTGACACCAACCATGGTATTTTCAATTGCCTCATATGCATGTGAGAGCTGGACAATGAAGAAGGAAGACTGAAGAAGAACCAATGTTTTTGAGTTGTGTTGGCAAAGAATGCTGAAAATACCATGGACTGCTAAAAGAACTAGCAAATCCGTCCTGGAGAAGTGCAGCTGGAATGCTCTTTGGAAGTGAGAATGGCCAGACTTTGTTTCACATGCTTTGGTCATGTTGTCAAAAGGAACCATTCCCTGGAGAAGAATATTATGCTTGATAAAATGGAGGGTCAACAAAAGAGGGGAAGGCCCTCAACGAGATGGATTGACACAATGGCAGCTGTGATGGGCTCAAGTATAGCGGGGATCATGGAGCTGGCTCAGGGCTGGGCGGTGTTTCGTTCTGCTGTGCATGGGGTCACTATGAGTCGGAGACAACTCGACTGTACACAACCACAACAACAACAAGAGGTTTTTGCAGCAGATTTGCCCACTGCAATATGACTCCTGATTTCTTGACTGCCACCTCTGTGGGCATTGACTGTAGATTCAATCAAACTGAAATCCTTGATAACTTCCATTTTTTCTCTATTTATCATAATGTTGCTTTTTGGTCCAGGTGTAAGGATTTTTGTTTTCTTTATGTTGAGATGTAATTCATACTGAAGGCTGTAGTCTTTCATTTTCATCAATAAGTGTTTCAAGTCCTCTTCACTTTCAGCAAGGTTTTGTCATTTGCATATAGTAGATTGTTAATGAGTCTTCCTCCAATCCTGATGCCAAGTTTTTCTTCATATAGTCCGACTTCTCAGATTATTTGCTCAACATATAAATTGACTAAATACCTGATGCACATCTTTCCTGATTTTAAAACATGTAGATTCCCCTTTCCCTTGCTCTGTTCATATCACTGCATCTTGGTCTATGTGCAGGTTCTTCATGAGCATAATTAAGTGTTCTGGAATTCCCATTCTTCATAATGTTATCCATAATTTGTTATGATCCACACAGTCAAATGGCTTTGCATGGTCAGTAAAACACAGGTAAACATCTTTCTTGTATTCTTTGCTTAGAGCCAAGATCCATCTGACATCAGCAATGATATCCCTCATTCCACGTCCTTTTCTGAATTCAGCTTGAGTTTCTGGTGGTTCTCCATCAATATACTTCTGCAACCACTTCTGAATTATCTTCAGCAGGATTTTACTTGTGTGTGATATTGATACTGTTTGATAATATCTGCATTCTTTTGAATCACCTTTGTCTGGAGTGGGCACAATATGTATCTCTTCCTGTCAGTTGGCCAGGAACCTGTCTTCCAAATTTCTTGGCACAGACAAGTGAATGCTTCCAATGTTGCATCTGTTTGTTGAAACATCTAATTGGTATTCCATCATCTCCTGGAGTTTTGTCTTTTACCAATGCCTTCAGTGCAGCTTGGATTTCTTTTAATACCATCAGTTCTTGATCATATGCTACCTAAAAGTAATGACATGAACAGACATATGCACACCTATATTCATTGCAACTTTATTCACAATGGCAAAAAAAAAAAAAAAAAAG
>NW_006921766.1:4506100-4508982 GCF_000298275.1 Orycteropus afer afer | reverse complement strand
AACAGAGGAATGGATGGGCAAAATGTAAGATTTACATACAATAGAATATTATACAACTGGTTGGGCAATCCTACTTCCGTTGTGATACTGCCTCGGAAACCCAAGGAGGGGTCTCTATGAGTCGGGGCCAACTCGACGGCACATAACAACAACAACAACATAAAGAACAATAATGAGTCCACAAAACATAACATGGAATGACCTGGATAGTATAATGTTAACTGAAATCAGTCAAGCACATAAGAACAAATATTATATTCTCTCTTTTTTTAAAAGAAAACAATATATATTAAGGGAGAGGGAGAGGCCAATGTTCATTGATGGTTACCAGGGAGAGGAGGAGTGGTAAGGGGAAGCATGCTTCAGATTGTGCTTGTTATTTTCAGTGATTGGAAAAGTGACATCGAATGTTGGTGTAGTGAGCACAGTTTGACAAAAGTGAATGATGTCACAGAGAAGCACTCATGCAAAAGGGATGTCTATACTAAAGAATTTCACATTTCTATAAGATGATAACAACTCCAAAAAATGAGTTCAGGATCACATATGGATGGGTTTCGGCATAAAAGTATATGGGTAGGTATCTTACTGTTCTTGTTAGGTGCTGTCAAGTCATCTGACTCTTAGTGACCCTATGTACAACAGAATAGAACACTGCCCAGTCCTGTGCCATCCTCACAATCGTTGCTATGCTTGAGCCCATGATTGCAGCCACTGTGTCAATCCATCTCACAGGATTTTCTCCTTTTTTGCTGACCCTCTACTTTACCAAACATATCTTTCTACAGGTACTTGTCTCTTCTGACAACATTACCAAAGAAGGTGAGATGAAATCTGGTCATTCTCATTGTAAGGAGTATTCCAACTGCACTTCTTCCAGGACAGATTTGTTTGTTCTTCTGGCAGTCTATGGTATTTTCAGCATTCTTCACCAACACAATTCAAAGGCATCAACTCTTCTTTGGTCTTCCTTATTCATTGTCTAACTTTGACAAGCATATAAGGCAATTGAAAATATCATGGCTTGGGTTAGGGGCACTTTAGTCTTCAAAGTGACATCTTTGCTTCTTAACACTTTAAAGAGGTCTTTTGCAGCAGATTTTCCCAGCACGAGGCAATGTCTGATGTCTTGACTACTGCTTCCATGGGTGGTGGTTGTGGATCCAAGTAAAATGAAATCCCTGACAACTTCAATTTTTTATCCATTTATCATGAGGCTGCTTACTGGTCCAGTTGTGGTGATTTTTGTTTTCTTTATGTTGAGGTGTAATTCATACTGAAAGATGTACTCTTTGATCTTCATCCATAAGTGTTTCAAGTTTTCTTCATTGGGAAGCAAGATTGTGTCATCTGAATAACTCAGGTTGTTAATGCATCTTCTTCCAATTCTGATGCCTTGTTCTTTCTCATATAGTCCAGCTTCTCAGATTGTTTGCTTCTTTAAAATAGCATTGTCTCTTGATTATGTGCTACCTCCTGAAATAGTTGAATGTTGACCAATTCTTTTGATACAGTGACTATGCGTATTCCTTTCATTTTCTTTCAATGCTTCCTGCATCATTTAGTATTTTGTGTAAAGAATCCATCAATATTGCAATTTGAGGCTTGAATTTTTTCTTCAGTTCTTTCAGCTTGAGAAATGCCAAGTTTATTCTTCTCTTTTGGTTTTTTAATTCCAGGTATTTGCACATTTCATTATAATACTTTACTTTTTGTTTTCCAGCCAACTTCTCTGGTAGGTACAGCTGTATACATATGTGAGGGCAGATAAAATCTCTACATGTAAGTGTAAATACAGATATGTGTGAGAAGGCACATATATTCATTGAAGAGACAACTACAGGTACTCCTCAGACATAACCAAATACCTTCTGAGATTGTTTTCCTAGGTTTGAAAGCTTAAGAACATAGTCTTATGGGACAACTCAGTCAATTGGTATAATATAGTTCACAAAGTTCACGTTCTGCATCCTAATGAAGTGAATAGTGTCTGGAGTCTTAAAAGCTTGGGAGTAGCCATCTAAGATACAACCATTGGTCTCTACTCATCAGCAACAAAAGAGTAAGAAGTTAACCAAAATCTCAGAGAAAAAGCAAGCCTACAAGTCTGATAGCCTACATGAGGCACAGCTTCAATTATCCTGCAACCAGAAGAACTAGATGGTGCCCAGCTACCACCACTGACTGATCTGATTGTCACAATAGATGATCCCAGATAGAACAGGAGAAAAATGTAGAACAATATTCAGTTCTTCAAGCTTGAGAAATGCAAAGCATGTTCTTCCCTTTAGGTTTTGTAAGTCCAGGTCTTTGCACATTTCATTATAATATTTTATTTTGCCTTCTCAAACTATCCTTTTAAATCTTCTATTCACCTCTTTCATTTCAACATTTCTTTCATTTGCTTTGCTGTTGTTGTTGTTGTTATGTGCCGTCGAGTTGGAACCGATTCATAGCGACTCCTCCTTGGGTTTCCAAGGCAGTATCACTACGAAAGTAGATTGCCCAACTTTCCTTCCTTCATTTGCTTTAGATACTCTCCATTCAAGAGCAAGTTCAGAGTCTCTTCTGACATCCATTTTTGTCTTTTCTATCTTTTTAATGACCTTTTGCTTTCTTCATAAAAATATTGTTGGCATAGCTTCTAGCCTTACAACAACAAGCAAGTCACCACAGTATGACAAACTGACACACAAGAAGTGCACCTAGGAAAAGAATATATCTACCAATGAATTTAAATTGCATGCAGCTCTGTGAAAGTGGCTATCATTTCCTGGGTTTGAATCTCAGCAAGGCAACCTGGTAGCTCTATGTCCTTCAGGGAGCTCTGGTAGCATAGTGCCTAAGGCACTTGACTGCTAACCAGAAGGCTGGCAGTTCAA
>NW_006921766.1:4492485-4505525 GCF_000298275.1 Orycteropus afer afer | reverse complement strand
CCTACTTCCATAGTGATACTGCCTCGGAAACCCAAGGAGGGGTCGCTATGAGTCGGGGCCGACTCGACGGCACATAACAACAACAACAACAAACTGTAAGAGAATGAATTTCTGTTTGTTAAACCCATCCACTTGTGGTATTTCTGTTACAGCACCACTAGGTAACTAAGACTCTGACTCTTTGATTTCTTTCCCCGTATCTATCACGCTTATAGAACAAAATGTAAATGACCTCTTGGATGGGCTACTATTCAACCACAGTCTTCCGCAAGGTCCCCAATTCTTGCTGCCTGGACAGCTGGTATATCACAGACTCTACTTCCCAGCTACAAAACCCTGCACAAAATACCAAAGGGCCCCATGTCTGTTTCTTCACTTCAATAAGGGAGATGGTGACACTGAGGTAATAGCCCACCACTTGGATTTGCCCAGAGGGAAGGTTCAGTGAGTTAGCAAATCTAAAGTGCATGGATTAGAGTTGGCCATGTATTGTGTGCTTAGTCAACATGAGCTTTGAACATTCATTATCACTCTGTTCAACCACATTGACATATGCCTGAGCAAGGTGTTTGTACCCCGGGGAAAGATAGAAGGCCATCAAGCAACACCCCTGAGGGCTAAGGCCACTTGCACAGACACAAGGGGACTCTAGGGGAAATGCTCCATGGGGTCAAGGAGAGCCTCACTGTGTCTCTCCCTGAACCCATTGTCCAGGTAGCACTGTGACCTGGGTCTACTTCACACAGACTTCAGAGAAATACACTTTGGGGAGATCCTAAAAATGTGATTCAAACCACTGCCACCAGGTTAATTCCAAATGATAGCGAACCTTATAGGGTTTCCAAGGCTATAAATCTTCACAGAAATAGACTGCCTCATCTTTCTCCCCTGGAGCAGGTGGTGGGGTCAAACAACTGACCTTTTGGTTGGCAGCTAAATGCCTTACCACAGTGCCAACAAAGCTCCTTTCAAAATGAGAAATGGGTACATATTTCACCCTCACTCAAAATCTCAATTGTGCAAAATTGCCAATTTGGTTTTCTCTATCACTGGACTTAAATTCTGTATATAGCTCCTGCCTAGGCACTTTCAGGTGAATTTCCCCAGGTTCCCCTGCTGGAGTGAGTGAGGGCTTCCTGGAGCCCTGGTATCCACAGAAAAGGCCCCAGCCCTTCTCAGTGAGTACTTCTCAGAGATTCAAGTGCTACAGTGCAGGGGATTAGAGGTGGTGCCAGGACTGGGGGTTGGTGGGAGGCTGGGAATGGTGCTCACAGGTGGTGCGGAGGTTGAGGGTGATGGTGGGCTAGGATTTCAGGAGTAGTACAGAGGTTGGGGGCTGACACACAGCCTGAGCCCAGCTAACTGGGTCTACTTATCAGGCACACACCCTCTAACTCCTATTTGTGTCCCTCTCAGTGTGCCCGCATGTGGGCAGGGTTCCAGGACTTTTAGGAGCTCTTCCTGTTGTAGGAAAACAAGGTACTTACCCTCTGTCATGAAGAGCCAATGATCACAACAGGTTCAAGTGGGAAAGGAAAAGGTTTATTGACTATTGATACCCAGGGAGACAGACAGAATCACTTCTCTAAAATGTCTGTCTCCTAGAGCAAAGGAGTAAACATGATTGTATAGGGAAATGGGAAGGGGGTTGAAGATCCTTTGGACTGCCAGGAATGCCTTTGTTCTCTTCCCTGGTTACTCCAGACTCAGCATCCCTCTTCCCAGGGTTGTCTTGCTTCAGCCAAAACCAGTTGTGGAAGAGGGTTATGCTTAGAAGAATACATAATTGAAAATAACAAATCTAAAGAAGTCAGCATCCATAAAGAGATTGGCCATTCTATTTACTTAAAAGAAAGCAAACTGGAGGGTAAAATAGCAAGTTAGTGACTATGACTAATGTCTACTTTAATCATGCCTGCTAGTCTGTTAAAGTTCTGTAGTTTTCAGGGAGAGGTACCTTCACTTCAGCCTTCCTCACTCCCAGGACCTTCCAGAATCTGTGGGTCTCTCTCTCTCCCCCCCCCCTCTCTCTCTCTCACACACACATACACAAATACACACACATAAGAGCAGCCTAGGGTCTCCATAGGCTAGCCACCCCCCATCCAGGCTGAGACCTGAGAAAGGGGCCCCTTCCTCTGAGAGCTGGAGGCTGCTAGGTGATGGGTCTAGGGGAGGCCAGGTAGGATTGCAGACCTAAGCAGACTCTGGTTCAGGTCCTGTTTTGCTGCTATGTGACCGTGGACTTGTGACATACCATCTCCCTGCTATGTCTTCACTGTAGAACTGGAGATGGTAACAATAGCTCCTCCAGGGCTATGTGAAGCAGAGTGAATCAGTTCAGCAAGTGGCAATACTCAGCAAGGGTGCTGAAGGAGGGAGATGCCCTTTGACTTTTAAGATAGGGACTAGGGCACCAAGTGCTTCTCTGAGACACCCCCTTGCAGTTTTTACTTCCCACCCCCATTTATCCCATTCCCTTCCCCATGTGGAGGCAACTCTAGGGGTAGAAAGTGGTGGGTGGGAACTAAATCTGAAATAAGGCTCCATTGCAGGGAAAGGATAATGATAAAACTCCTGGATTTTCTGCCAGGATGAAGTTTTCCCTTCATTGGTGGAAAGTGAAGGTCATTTATAAACTCAACATGAATGTGGCAGTTTATGCTTGGAATAAGATGAGGGTTCATAATCTGTGATCCCACCTATGACCTAAGTACAGCTTTGCACCCCATTTCCTGAAGTTTAGCTGAGAGAGAGGGAGGGAGAAGAGGAGGGAAGGAGGTTTAGAGCTCTCACTGTGACTTTCAATTTTCCCAAGCCAGGAAGGGGCAGCACTTGGGCTCCCAGGGCCACTAGCACAACCACCCCTGACTCATTTGACACTCAAAAACACACCTACAGATTTTCAAACATCCTCTGTGGCAGAGGATCACTGAGGAACACTGTTTTAGAAAGCATGGCCCTTAACCTGAGTGCCTCTCACCCTACTAAGCCCTGGAGGGGCCAGATATGAGGAAACTCAGAAGCAGGCTTAGAGAGAAGAAAGACCTTTTGGGCCTGTATCCTGTCACTGTCCTCCAGCTACAGACTACCAGGGACACCCCTGTAATCAAACAAAGTTGGGTGGTTTAAGGTAAAAAGGACATCACACACCATGGGGATGTCTTAATAAGAGCGTGTTAGAACTTGTAAGATTGAATTGTGTCCCGCATTGGGTTTCCGAGGTGGTAAATCTTTATGGAAGTAAATCTTTATGGCCTTCCTTCAGTGAAGTGGTGGGTTTGAACCACCAACCTTCAGGTTAGCAAATGCCCTAGGTACTGCACCACCAGAGCTCCTTTTAGCAACTCCTCCTTGGGTTTCCAAGGCAGTATTTTTACAGAAGTAGATTGCCAAATCTTCCTTCAGAGGAGTTGCTGGTGGGTTTAAACTGCCAGGCTTCTGGTTAGCAGTCAAATGCCTGTTCTAGTATTAACTATGCTAAATCTCATCTAGAAGGTAGGAAGGATCAGGAGGGTAAAGCTGGGATTGGTAAGGGGCAGCAGTTCTTCCTTTTGCCCAGCAGAGGGAGCTGTGTGGCCACTAGTGTGGCCACTACTGTGGTTGGATGAATTCCTTGTTTTCTCTTTGTGCAGACTGGATAATGGCTTTTTTGTGTCTTGACCCATCTTGGTCACATTGTTAGGGTTCTGTGGAATTGTTTATGCTAAACGAGAACACCATGGCCTGGCTGTGAGAGCTGCCAGCTCACACCCCCACCTGCCCACCTGAAGACCATTCCAATTCCCCTGAGCAAGGAGGTCACCAGACGAGGTTCCTATGCTGGGGATGGTGTTGGTGTCAGCATTTGAGTCTGACCCTGGGTGATCTTTCCAATCTTCTGGGAAACAGGGCTTCTCAAGATGGGACCTATGACCAGCCAACAAATGTGGGGCAAGGACCATTCTCCCTCCACAGAGGTGCCAGTAGCCTGGACAGTCCAATAGTGTCCAGAGATGCAGTGACTCTGACCAAGTGGCCAGCAGAGAGCGTCTGCATCACAATTGCTGAAAGGCCCACCAGAGCCACCCAGCCCCACCTGAAAGAGGGAGGAATCCTGAAGCCTTAGAACCCAGTGCTCCTTCAGGGGACTTGTCCCTGGACTTTGATTCTCTGCCCACAGGCAAGATGGCTGAGCATGGGGAGCAGGTGTGGCACCCACATGTCCTGTTCTTATCAAGGTGTCAAGCCCTCTTTGCAGGGCCCCTGCTGGGCTACAGAGCACATAAACCAAATGGTTATTTGGACCACCTCAGGACACTGCCTCAGAACCTTGTGGTCCACTGGGTGGCAGTGTGTCCTTGGCTGTCATGCATGAACTCATTGTTTCCCTCTCCAAGGCACATATGATAAAGATAATGTGAAATGAACCCTCATTTTAGTTGCCCTAAATGGGTGTGAGGTGTTATCATCACTCCCTTCTTGTCCTCTGAGGCAGCAATGACCCCTTATTGCTTGCCATCTGTCCTCCCCTGGTGGCCATGGGTCAGTATGTAGGAGTCCACCCAACAGAGCCAAACTATGGAGTTAAGGCCAGCAGAGGTGAGCTGACCAGGCACAGTGTCAGGGTGAGTGGGAGTGGAACCTCCAAGAAGAGATGGAGTTCAGGAATGCTGGAGAGGAAAGGGACAGAAGGCTGGGTCGGGGGCAGCTCACCTCTAGCCAACAACTGGAGAGCAGTCTGACAGGGGCTGGGCAACACCTCAGATCCCTTCATTGAGGGTCTGGCCTGTTCCCAGAAGTTTAGCATGGTCTGGGAGGAAAGAGGCGTAGAGAGACAGAACCAGTATGATGTTTGGGCCAGAATTGCTCTGGGTGGCAAAGTCTTGACTGGGGGAGGGGGCATGCTTCACTTGGTCTGACTTCACAAAGACTCAATCTATGGTCTCAAAGGTGACCCACCTGGGCTTTAGAAGGGGCATATAAGGCTTTGGAATCAGAGATCAGTCCTGATACCATCTTTTCTCATCAGAGGGCTTCTGGATCAGTTACTGACAATGTTTTTCCTATAAAACAAGGGTAATGATAGCTCATGTCTAAGGATTGTGGAGTCCCTGGGTGGTACAAGTGGTTAATGTGCTCAGCTGCTAACCTTAAGGCTGACACTTGGAATGCACTCATAGGTAACTTGGAAGAAAGGCCTGATGATCTACTTCTGAAAAGTCAGCCACTGAAAACCCTATGGAGCAGTTCTTCCTTTTGCCCAGCAGAGGGAGCTGTGTGGCCACTAGTGTACTCTGACACACATGGGGTTTCCAGGTGAAAGAGTCCACTGGATGACAACTGGTGCTGGTACTATTTTAGGAATGCTGTCAGGCAGAGGGGCCTAGCCTCAAGTGCACACTCAAACACAGTGACCACCATTTCGAAGGGAGCCATTGTACTTTTTCCAGTGGAGAGAAAGGGTTCGGATGAGGAAATCCCACCCCTGGAAGAGGCACAATTCTGGCTGCTCTGGGATGTGATGGCAGCTCAGTGGATTTATGTATCTGTGTCTGTCTTGAAGAAGGTTCCATGAGCAGACACACACAGCATTTGGGGCTCAGCCTAGCCAAGGGCAGAAAACCAATCAGTGTCTATTCAGCTTCCCACACTCAAACCTTCCCATTGTTCCTGAAAATGTGGGAAGGAGAGGGAGGAGGCTCCAGGGAAGAGGAAGCAACATGGGGACCTAAGGTTTGTAGCTTCTAGGGGTGGGATTTCCTGATCTGAGCACCTTTACCTCACTGGAAGAGGTACAATGGCTCCCTTCACAACAGTGGCCACTGTATTTGAGTGTGCACCTGGGGCTAGGCCCCTCTGCCTGACAGCATTCCTAGAAGAGTGCCAGTAGCAGTTGTCATCCCTCTCTTGGAAACCCCATGCACATCAGAATACAACTGGATCCTCTGTGACCCTAACAGCCAGACACCATCAAGTTGACCCTGACTCATGGTGACCCATGTATGTCAGAGTAGAATTGTTCTCCATGAAGTGATTTTTCAGAATTAGATCCCCAGGCCCTTTTTATTGAGGTGCCTTTGAGTGGACTTGAACCTCCAACCTTTCGGCTAGCAACCAAGGGTGTTAACCATTTGCATCACTCCGGGTCTCCTCCTTGACACTAGTCCATTTATTCTCACAGCTGCATCTGTTTTCACAAGGAAACCAAAAGTAAAAGGCAGCCATCCAAAATATCATAGCTGTTTAACTTGACTTGCAAAGAAATACCAAAAAAGTACCAGTGCATGAGAAGGCTTTATTGGTGTGGAAGATATTAATAATCATTTTCTTTTTTAATTGCATTTGATGGGATTTGTGTCTTTTCTCAACTTAATATGAGGAAGTGACCACTTACAAAATTTGCTTGCCTTTCTTATGTCAGCACTAGGCCTGAGAGTTGTAACACCCTCACAGCCATGCAGCCACTTGGGAATTATTTTCCAACTCATGAGGCCTGGAATCTGGGCTGGACCTCCTTCACAGAGAAGCTGACCACCTCCCCACCTTGCCCCATCTGGGAGTGCTGAGAAAGGAGAGAGCAACTTTGCAGAAATAAAACACAACAGCATCAAGTCTCAGGAATGGAGAACTGTCCTCGTGCTGAGCAGGGGATCTTTATTTTGTAAGGCACTACCCTCACATGGAGGGTGAAGCAGTCAGCAGAAGGGCTTGGCAGGAGCAGGATGGGAGGCCATAGCACCCTGCAAGGAATTGAGGGCAGGGCACCAGGAAGGTGAGGTTCACATCCAAGGCTGTCCAGGGCAAGCGGGCACTGCTTCAAAATGTGCATTCTGGAAGCAAACAAAAGGGTCACTGTGAGCAGGCTTGTGTTCACCTGCCAGTTGCTGTTTTCTCAAGGTCAAGACAGGCTCAGCGTCGGCATTGGTGCCTCCTGCTTCCTTAAGTCCCTGGGGAAATGTTGCATCCCCTGCTGAGGGGGAGATGAGCCACATGACCCTCTTTTCAATCAGTGAGTGAGATAGCAGGTGGTTCAAACCCACCAGCCACTCCTCGGAAGGAAAGTTGGGCAATCTACTTCCATAGTGATACCACCTTGGAAATCCAGGGAGAGGTTGTTATGACTCAAATCCAACTCAATGGCACATAACAACAACAACAACAAAAGTGGCTGAGGCAGAACATGAAAGAGGTGGATCTGGGTAGGGCCACTGCCAGAGCTCAAGGAACCTTTGTCCCAGAACAAGGAGCCGAAGGAATATCTGGGGACAGCCAGTGAAGAGACAAGAGTTTGACTCTCTCCTTGTCCCAAAGCCCCATCTTGGCCTCCTTTCCCAGTTTGCTGGGAAGAGGCCTTGGAGCAGGGGACAGAACCTCCCTTACCAGTGCTCAGCTGTGATCCTGGGACATGCTGGTGTGAGGCATGTCCTAGAAGGTGAGCTGGCACTAAGACATGCCAAATGGCTTATAGCTGAACCCAAGTTCTAGATGAGGTGGGCGAGCCTGGCAGGTACCAAGGCAGTGAACCACCCATGCTCTGCCATCTGTCACTTGCACATGTACACACCTGCCAAGGGAGAGGTCCCCAGGTAATTACCCTGTGGTCCAATGCATGACCAACTGAGGGATAGAGAGGAGGGGAGGGAAAAGGAAGGGCAAGAGGCGGGGACAGAGTAGGGGAGGGTGGTGGAGAGATGTGGAATGGCCCCCCACAGATAAAGCCATTGAAAGGAAATGTGCCATTAGAAGTACCTGTACTGCCTGGCAGATTACACTGAGGCTCTGTGCCTGGGTTTCTTTGTGGGCTAGACCAGAACCAGCTACATAGTTTAGGGGTGCTCAGCACAGAATGGTTAAATAAAATTACTAAGAATTTCAAGATGGCAATAGCAAGACATTGGATCAAGCATGGCTCCTTCAGAGAATGGGCCCTGGATGACCATACCGCATAGTGGGGAGAGCATGGCCCAGTCAAGGACACTTCCTTCAATGTCCCTGCCCAGCACTACCTCCTGTCTGCTGTCTAACAAAGCATGCAAGTCACAAATGTCAAGGAGCTCTAGGTTAGCTTCTTTGCTTGAAATGGTCTCAAAACCCAGACTACCTTTCCAAGTTGGCACTTTTCCTTTCCTGTTTGTCTCTAGAACTGTTTTTAAATTATTTCTGTCAACTTAACTTTGAGCACCTGTTTAAAACAATTGCTTATGCATTTTTCACAAACCCCTTGGTAAAGTGAGAGAAGGGGGCAGTCACCATCCACCTGCTGCCCGGTGCATGAAGCCTCTGATATGAGCCTTGTGCAGCAAATGGCAACAGTGCTGGAGGTCCTCCTGAGGGCCCAAATGTGTGCAGCTTCTGAGACACCTTAACCCTCCTCTTCATGCCACAGAAAGCAAGTGGCTGCCCTTGGACACAGCACCCTGTGGGGCTGTCCAAGGCCACTGTGCAGATGTGCTCAGGGACTCACCTGTTTCTTGGAGAGGCTTGAAGCACCAGGGCACCTCAGGGATGCTGGAGTCGAAGCAGCAGCCTCTGTTGTTGCACTGCTCTGGGGTGACCTCGGGGTAGCCGCAGTCCACCCTGTCCTTGGCTGGCACAGCACACTGGTTTGCCGCTGTCTCAGACAAAGCCCAGTCAGTGTCTGAGAACTTACAGGTTTTGGGTTGCTTTGTTTGCTCCTTTTAGCAACTTTCTACTTCCATCTCTCCCCCAATCCCAACCAGTCCTGAGTTCAAATTATTGTGATACTTTCTGCCCTCCAACCTCCTCTTTCTGTGTCAATAAACCAAACCTGTTGTTGTCAAGTCCATTCAGACTCATGACGACCCCATGTGTGATGGGGTAGAACTGTGCTCCATAGGGTTTTCTTGGCTGTAATCTTTATGGAAGTAGTTTACCAAGCCTTTCTTCCATAGCACCACTGAGTGGGTTCAGATCATCAATCTTCCAGTTAGTAGGCAAGCACAAACAATTTGTACCACCCAGGGACTATGTAGTTAAAGATAAATGTCTGTTAAATGCTAAACACAGCAGCCTCGGGGACCCAGGAAGTCTGGTTAGTTGCCCCAGTGTCTCTCTCAGTCGATATGTTATGTTTCACTTTTCCAGGAAGTCAAATACAGCCTGGGTACCCTCCAGCTGGCAGGGACCTATAGAAACCCAGGGTCTCCTGAACCTGGAAACAAATTTCTCTTTCATTGTTTTATCAAACAAAATGTACCGTGACTGTTTTATGACAAATATTTACACACTCACCAGAGAATATCACCACGTAGACTGAGCATGTTTAATTTCTTCTCTCTATCACCCCATCCATAACTGTATACCTTCTCAGTTTCTTTATATAACCTTCTGTCTCCAATATTCTTTTTTTTTTCAAGTAAGCCTAATATACCTTTATGTTCAGCAAAGTTGACTTAGTCTCATTAACTAACTGGCTTTTCCTTTAGGAAGATAGAAATCGCATGAAACCTCTTAAATCTCTTCTGCTCCTGCCAGTTCATAATTCCTTATGTGGTGATTCCCAAGCTGGGCTGCACACTGGGCCAGCTGAGGGTCTTTAACACTCCCTCTCTCTGGCCCCCATTGAAAGATTCTGGACTGGTCAGTTTGGTACAGCCCAGGCTTTGGGATTTTTCAAAGCTCTCCAGGGGATTCTCAAGTTAAGGATCACTGCCTTTGGTCCTACTCACTAGATAACCAGATAAAACCACACCCTAATCCCTTCAAGCTTAGGTTAAGGGAACAGCCATATCTCCCACTTGGAGCTGAATGCAAGGAAAGACTCAATGAAAACCATGTTCCTTCTCTTCATATGCACATTGAAAAAGTTCTGGAAATAATCGCTTACACTTGTCTTTCCTTTTTGTTTTGTAATTGTGCCCAACAGATGTCTGAAGACAGATTGCAATGCAGAAATCTTGGTCAAAAACGATCTTGGAATGGTAGAGGCCACTGGGGGCTAGCTGCAACACTGACTGGGCGGGTTGCCTTAGGTAAGTTATGAATCTTTCCTGAGCCTTGGTTTCCTTGTCTATTGGACAATAGACCCTCTTTGTACGACCATTGTGAGAAAATGTGTGCAACTAACAGATGGTCAGTATTAAATTAACTTGGAAGCATGGCCATTTTTCTAGATCTCAAGACACAGAGCACCATCAGCCTAGAGTTTCTCTATGTCCTTCTCCCTCACTATGCATCCTCCCTGCCCACCAGTGACCCTCCTTCCAGAGGCAGTACTCACACAGGCCAACATACTCCCCAGCCGAGCTGGAAAACCCCAAGGCCAGGACCACAGCCAGCAGCCAGAGTGCTCTGGCCTCCATGGTACCACAGACTGTCGTTGCTCAACTGGCTGCGCGTGTCTGTGCTGAGACTCCTTTATACCCCTGTGTTTGCGCAGGCTTCAGTGGTATTTGCTGGGTTGGGCTCCTCCCGCAGCCTCCAGCTCCACCTGTTTTGCTTACACTGAGTTTTAAAGTCCCCAGAAGGATAGAAGCACTGTCTGCCCTAGAGGGGAGAGAGTGATTCCCAGCCCACTCTCTGCCAGGTTAGCACCCCTTTCTGGAGAAGCAGGGCTACTTCAGCAACACGATCTGCCTGGACTGGGAGGAAATGATAAGGGCTCTGCGTGGGGCTGGAGAATGCAGTCTATAGGTGCTGAGACTTCCTGTATTCAGCAAGAGCTCCCAAGGACACTTAAAGCCAGATCAGTCTTTGACAGATGAAAGGCAACAATTCCAAGTCTGCGGACTGGCCACGTGGAATTTCATTTCTCCATCACAACACTTGGGAGAAATTCTTCTCTCTCTCTCTCCCCCCTTTTTCTTCTTCTTTTTTTTTTTTTTTTCCCAACAAAAAATTATTCCTGCTCTTAAAAACATTTTAATACTGTATTAAATAAACATTAAAACTAGTTGCCATTAGGATTCAAAATGGAATCTTGCCAGTGAGCACTGGGTTTTTTTCCCTCTGGCATCTAAGAACTTTAAGAACTAGGTACAACAGTTTGAATTGAGAGTTTTGGTGCTCTGAACAGCTCACTGAATCAGATCGCACCAAACACAGAAGAGCAGAATTGGAGGAAAGGCACATGAGGGTTTTTTAGGAAAGAGCTACTGCCAGAAGATGAACGGGCACCTGAGAGAGACCATTGGAAACCTTTCTGGGGCAGTCACTGTCTGCCAAGCAGAGGCAGCAGCCTGAGATCCCCGAGCCAAGAACAAGATCACTTATAGCAGCTTACCAGTGACCAATACAATATTCCAGTGGACAGTGGCAAAGACCTGTCTCCAGTGGCTGATTTTGTCAGTAATTTGGGTGGTGAGGGTGCAGCAGGACACGGACACCTTTGCTGAGACTCAGGTCAAGATCTCACTGGTGCACCAGAAAGGCTAACTCTCTCCCCTCCCAGCAGATTACAGAGCGGGTTTGGGTCAGACTGGGAGACATCATGCTTTTCTTTGCCATGGTTATCAGGACCGCAGGTCACTGGCAGGTACTCCCCCAATCCACCACAGCTAAAATTGCATGCATCTTTGGCACCACAGATGGGTGGTATCGCAGACAAACTCCAGAGCCGACCATTGCCAGTTGGGCAGGATTGTGTTACCACTGAGGGCAGACGGGGCATGGAGAGCAATAAAAACCGCAGCTGAGCATGCTCACTCAAATTTTGCCCTGGAGCCTTGCTTTGACACTGTGGGGCCATGGAGACAGGGGCTTTGAGTGTGCATGAAATTGGCAGAAATTTGTGACCCTCTAATAATATGAATCTCTCCTGAGATTGAGCCACTGTCTTGCAAATAAATATGTCATAAGTAAGAGCCTGCTCAGGTACTCCCCGGAGTTCAACACACCTGAAATTGCACACATCTTTGGTGCTTCAGGGGGGTGGTATCACAGACAAACTCCAGAGCTGGCCATTGGCGGTCTGGCTGGATTGAGTAAGCACCGTGGGCAGAAGGGACACAGAGAACAAAGAAACTGCAGCTGAGCCCTGTCCCCAAATTTTGCCTTGGAGCCACGCTTTGGTGCTGTGGGGCCGCGGAGTCGGGGTCTTTGAGTGTGCCTGAAATTAGCAGAAATTTGTGACCCTCTAACAAGAGGAATTTTTTCCTGAGGTTGAGCCGCAGTCTTGCAAATAAAGACATCATCAATAATACCCAGCTCAAAGCCCTAGAAACCGACCTTAGCAACACTAAGCTTTCCTTCTTCTCCTCCAACTTCTCCACCAATAACTTCACTCATTCAATAGAAGAAACTATATTCAGCCAATTACCATAAAACCTCATGCTTCGAACTCTAAACCCTCTGTACGAAAAACAGAAACACATATCCACACTACACACAATGATTCCACCATCACAAAGAGAACAACAGAACAACCCAACACACCTGAATCAATATTAAGATAAAACACACCAGCTACAGCTTCTCAAAATATTAAATGGTAAAACCAAGACAAAACAAATCAACACGTAACCAGCACCTAGAGACAACCTAAAGAGACAATGCTCTACCAGATTCCAAGATTTGCTGGAGGAGAACTTCCCTGATATGATGAAAGAGGAGAACATATCCATTCAGGAAGTCCAAAGAACCCCAAACAGGATAGACTCCAAAAGAAAATCACTGAGATATATCATCATCAAACTCCTCAAAACCAAGGACAAAGACAGAATCCTGAGAGCAGCATGGGAAAAACAAAAAGTTACATACAAAGGTCAGCCAGTAAGAATAAGCTCTGATTTCTTAGCAGAGACCATGCAAGCGAGAAGACAATGGGATGGTATATATAAAACCCTGAAAGAGAAAAATTTTCAATTGAGAACTATGTACTCGGCAGAAATGTCCCTCAAATATGATGGTGAAATTAGGAGATTTCCAGATAAGCAGAAACTAAGGGAATTTGTTAAAACCAGACCAATCTTACAAGAGATGCTAAGGGAGTACTTTGATCAGAAAACCAAAAATAGCAAATATCAACAGACCATTAATACAATACACAAGATTACATATCCCAGAAAACACAGCTATGGACACAGCTAAAATAAAATGAG
>NW_006921766.1:4478431-4487558 GCF_000298275.1 Orycteropus afer afer | reverse complement strand
GGGAAAAATCCAAAAAGAAAAACAAGGAATGAGGTTAACCATGAAAAAGAAAAATATTAGAACCAAGAACAGGGAAGAGAGAAAATGCTGAAAACTAAAACATGGTAATGGAAGTATAAAGAATAATAATAAAAAGGATAATAATAATTTTAAAACAGACAAAAACAAACAAACTAAGAAAAAAAAGCTGGGCAGGGTGGGGCAGGGTCCCCAGGCTCCATTGGAGCACACAAACTGGGATGGAATTCCTGCTGGCCCAGAAAGTAGGTGGGAGTGAGAGATGGCCACACCTCTATTCACCAAGAGGATGTGGGGTATAAGAGTAACAAGGGTAATATCACACCTTTCCAGTCATTGGCATCCAGAATGCCTTTGTGTTTCCCGGCAAGTGGATCCTATTCTTAGGTTCCTGGAATCTGGGAGAATGCTGTCACTTTAAATATCCAAAATGGTCAAGCCACTTGTAAACATTCAAAATGGCTGCATCCTCTGGACAGCCAAAAGTCCACAGCTCAGCCCACCTTCCTCTTCATTGCTTCCCCTTTTATTCGCCAGCCACCAGATCAGTCCTCTGTGCAGTCCCTGGCTTGCAGAGCTGATTTTTAGGTTAATTCTTAGGTCCTACCACCACTCGGCAATATCCAAGCTGTCTGTGCCGTAAGGATCACTGCCAGACCACAGCTCCATATGTCTCCTTTTCTAGTGTTTTCATGCAAATTCTTCTGCTAGTTGGAGTTTACTCCACTTCTATATCCTTCCCTTCAAGGCTCAAGGGTCCAGGATTATCTTCTGTATCTGTGTTAGTTGGTTCCCCTTTGCTTTGTTGAAAAGGGCTGTGCAGTCTTTCTGCCTATTCTGCCATCTTACTGGACTCCAAAGGGTTTTCAATGACTGATTTTTCAGAAGTAGATCATCAAGCCTTTCTTACAAGGCACCTCTGGGTGGATTTGAACTACCAACCTTTAAGTTAGCAGCTGTGTGCCCTACCCATTTGAATTACCCAGGGCCTCTAAAAAATAAACTTATTAGATATATTTTAATTAAAATATAATATATCCATTTCATTTTTAAAAATTTCAACAGTACAAAAGATCCCAGTCCAGAGACATCATTTTACCATAATTTTAGATATCCTGTCAGAAATCTTCTGTCCAGATCTAAAACCAAAAGCAAACTTAATTCAAGGCTATCAAGTCAAGTCTGACTCATAGTGACACCCATGAGGTTTCTGATATGGTAAATCTTTACTGAAATAGATTGCCCCATCATCCTTCCATAGAGTGGGTTGGTGGGTTGAACCACCAACCTTCTGGTTAGCAGTTAAATGCCTTAGGCCCTGCCCCTCCAGAGCTCCTGTGTATGTTTTTAACACAAGTGGTGCCTTACTATGTACCTTTCCCCAACTTGTGTTTTTGTTTTTTTCTTTCAGTTGAATATGTATGTTGGAATATTTTTCCTAATAGCATGTTGATATAGGAACAATTGTACCCATTTTCTGGAGAGAACAACTAAAGTTTGAAATTTAAGATACTTGCCAATGTTTACCCTAATAGACCCATAAGAGTTGGAATTCAATCCACTTCTGTTTTAACTCTTTCTGTTCACAGCCCTACGCCTGCATTGGTGGTGAACATGGGCTTCCACTCCCAGGAAAAATACTTTGTGGTTCTTGTTAGGTGCCATTAAGTTGATTCCAACTCATAGTGTCCCTATGCACAAAAGAAAAAAATACTGCCCGATCCTGCACCATCCTTACAATCCTTGCTATGCTTGAGCTCATCATTGCAGCCACTGTGTCAATCCATCTCACTGAGGGTCTTCTTCCGCTTTATCAAGCATGACATCCTTCTCTAGTGACTGGTATCTTATGACCAAAATAAACTTATTAGATAAGAAAAATATAGAACCCTAGTTCTTTTTTCATTCTCCAGGTTTCTCTACTGGCTGGGGAATTCTTATGTATGTACAGCAAAACCTGCAAAAGCTGGAACTGCATAAAGTGGAAACCCATCAGAAAAGGAAAACTCCAATATTTTCCACTAATAGAGAAAGAAAAGTTGTGAGATTTCACCCTGTCAAAGGTGGCAAAACAACACAGTCCCAAGCAAGTTCTGGCTCTCACAGCTTCCACTGTATCCATTTACTCAGGTTGCTCAGGGACTCCTCAGGGACCCTCATCTGAAAATCCCTCAGGTGGATTTTATACATCATCTCAGGAGTTGGCATACCCGGCTGCTCCCACTTGGACTCCTGAATACATTGTAGGGGCAGGGGAGGATCTGAGCTACCCAGGATGGACCATGGAGCTGTTCTTCACCAAGTGATGAATGGGAGCCAGACTAAATGCATTGGGAACAGAGCCGTGCCCTACCTCATGCAGCCTGCGCCCACCCCTGGGACTCAGTAAGACTTGCGTGAATTGTTCTGAGTCAACACTCACTACTTGGTTCAATCTCCTTTTAGGACAAGTGAAGTAGGGAAGGAAGAAAGAGCAATTTCTGCACTGTTTTCTGGCATTTTCTTTGTTCCTAAAGGGGAGAGTGGACCCAGTCTAAGGACTAACATGGTATTTATATTATTAGAAAGATCCTCATAGGGAAAATTACCTAGGCACATTTTTTTCTTCTTTTTTGTTTTTATCAGTTGCCTGCCATCCTTGCCCCTCAATGCTCAGAGGCCAGGCCATGGGGTAGAACTGGACTTTTTCCCAGGAAAGCATTGACATTCAGTAACAGACTAGTGTACATTTGGCCCTTGTCATCAGGGGAGCAGGTGGGTGGTCATTTTCAGGTTGCTGGGCAGAGAATGTTTCCAGGAGCACTGTCTCCCCCACCTCCCCTGCTGCTTAGAGTCACCTGGAGGACTGGAATACCTGGCTCTGAGGTGAGGTAGTTCAGAGTCCCCAAGGGGGAGTCCAGCCCATGGTCCACCCAGCCCAAGGACCACTGCACTGTATTTGCTTCTAACTCAGGAAATGGTGACTGAGCACCTACTTGGCAAGACCTGGAGCTTGGAGCTGGGGAAAGAGTAAGAGATGACATACTCCTATCCTCAAAGAGTCCACAGTGTCATGTCATAGTTGAAATCATGAAACTAAGACATCTGGTTCCAAGTCCTAGACTGCATGACCTTGGGCAAGTCATATCACCACCTGCTTTTGCCCAAGTTTCCTTGCCTGTTGACTAGTCCCTACCCCACAGGACTGTGGTAAGATTTTTGGAGCCAAGGTGGGCACCTGGGGACACATACTGAACATTTGCCAGGGCAGGGGAGAGTGGTGGCGATAGTGACAGTGTCACTGACACATGACATATGGCTCTAGTAGAATAACACATGGTGGGCATGGGAAGAGCTGAGATGAATCCCACCAGGTGGAGAAAGCACAGGCTTCTTAGAGGAAAGGGTTTGAATTGGGCCATAGAAGATTTACACAACTAAGTGTTCATGGGTGCAGGAGTCCCTGATTGGCACAAGCAGCCCTGCTTGGCTGCTAACTGAAAGGTTGGAGGTTCGAATCCACCCAAAGACACCTCAGAAGAAAGGCCTGGAGATCTATTTCTGAAAAAGTCCATCATGATAACCCTATGAAGCACAGTTCTACTCTGACACATGAGTTGGAGTTGACTCAATGGCAACATTTTTACCCCCCACGGGTTCAGGGAAATGTCTGTATGTTCACTCTCTTAGGTTCCAGTGAGGCCCTGACAGGCACCTGCAGAAGAGATCAGGGGCAAGGAGAGCTCCCTACCCTCCAGTGCCCATAGTCCAGGGCCTTCCTGGCCTTCCTGGCCTTCCTGCTCTGCCTGCTCTTCTGCTTGAATTTTAGGGATGAAGTGAAGTCAGTGCTAGAGTGCAGGCCTAAGCCTTGACCTTGGGCCCCACCCTGACAGTTGGTTATGTGGGTGCCCCCAAGATCTGAGGTGAACAAACATGGTCTCTTTCCTCCCTCTGAGCAGTATGTCTTTGTAGCAATCTCCCAGCTATGAGGATGGACTTTCCAGGAACGCAGGCTTGAGAATCTCCCTGTACTGAGCTTCATAAACTGGTATCTGGGGAAAGGGAGATTCCTGGAGGGACTCAAGGAGCAGGCAGTGAGATCCCAAGTGC
The DNA here is from genome assembly GCF_000298275.1 of Orycteropus afer afer. Lineage (NCBI taxonomy): Eukaryota > Metazoa > Chordata > Mammalia > Tubulidentata > Orycteropodidae > Orycteropus > Orycteropus afer. Next base: position 4,483,451 of record NW_006921766.1, on the reverse strand, counting down.
TTTGGCTGCAACTCCCACTCCAGGAATGCATAGTTATCAGCACACATACATGAGAAGCATGGACTGAGTGTGGGCCTCAGCCTAGGCACTCAGCTTGTAGTGCTGGGTCCCTTAGGGCATCAAGCAGAGCTTCCTGGCCTCAGGGAGACACTGCCCAGCAAGAGAGAACAAGCCTTAAAGTGTAGGTTGAGATTCAACGTGATAACAGCCAGCATCAAACTTCTCATAGGAAATGAAATCTGAACTGGGTTTTGAGGAATGAGTAGGAGCTTACCAGATGGGTGAGGGTCATAGAGACATTCCAGACAAGGCACTTGACACTAAGTCACCATGAAGAGAAAATCTAGGCTAATATTTAGGGTCAATGCAGTACACAGAGAGTTACATATTCAGTTTCAGCTCTCATTTCTCTAATACTGTCATTCTTGGTTGCACAAGCTATCAGAGAGCCAGGTGGAAGAAGAAGGTACAAAGTCATGTTCATCAACAGCCCTAGGCTGGTCCCAGCCACACCCCTCCTCTTCCTGCTGACCAGCTGTCACATTGTTCTGCAGCTGTCTGGGGTGTGAGCTTCTCTCTTTGCACAAAATTTCCTCCTGCCTCCTGGAGAGGGACTTCTAGACTTGTAGATTATTTTGGGGAAACAAACACAATAACCAATTGAGGATGAACGGGAAAGGTGGGGAATAAGAGCCATGCAAATAAGTGGCACACCAACTGTGGGGGAGGGGGAGGTAGAAGGCTGAGGTTCCAATGAGAGCAAAACCAAGGACACTGGCTCTCAGGTGTTCCTCATGGACCCTGAATCTCCTGCCCAAATGCTGGGTCAGTTCTCCTCTATTCCATATGATGAAGATATACAACAGTCTGTCCCCGGATGGCCCTCGAGACAATATCCAGCTGCATGTATATTTCATGTTATTGAAGCCACTCACCTTGAAAAATTACCCCTCAGTTCAAGGTATTTCTGGGTTTGGAACAATTTTTGCCATCAGCCCCATGTGCTGCTGCAACAAGGAAATGTTCCCAGCAGCATATCGGCTGATGACCAGGAAACCCAGGGGAGCAGAGATAAGCCAGAAGTAAACACACTGATAACCAGGTACAGATGTATGTGTGGGGTAGCACTGGGCCCCTGACTGATCACCCACCTTTCTGATGAAGATGAGCCTGGGGGCTTCAACAGAAATTAGAGCCCCGAGTCCCAGGTCTTTGTCCAGGTGCACTTTTGTGAGGGAGATCTGGAGGCCACGCACGTGTCTCACATGACAAGGACCAGCTATAGCCACTGCTTTTAGCTGGTCCTCCCAGGAGGACAGGCAGGGAAAGCTGCAGAGATTCAAGGCAATAAACTACAGTGAGCCCTGGACATCATCAGGGGACCCAGGTCAGTCACACCTTCCCATTGGCCAGGTTGGACAAACCATCTTCTGCTCTAGATTTCTTTTTTATTAATCAAGTCATTATCACACAGGGATTTCCAAGATACTTCTGAGTCTAGGGGAGCTCTGGTGGCATAGTGCCTAAGGCATTTGACTGCTAAACAGAAGGCTAGCTGTTCAAACCCATCAGCCACTCCTCGGAAGGAAGGTTGAGCGATCTACTTCCATACTGATACTGCCTCAGAAACTCAAGGAAGGGTTGCTATGAGTCGGAATTGACTTGATGGCAGTTTTTTTTTTTTTTCCCCTGAGTCTAGAAGTCATTTTAACCTGTTCTCTCCCATGAAGGGGATCACAGACACCCCAACACTATGGGAGAAAGATCCAATAGACCTACTACCTCAGGACCATACATAGTACTGGGGGAGAGTAGACTCAATTGGCACAACAAAATACATAAAAACATTGCTCCACATCCTACATTGGTGAGTAGTGACTGGGGTCTTAAAAGCTTTTAAGCAGCCATCTAAGATGCAGCTTATGGTCTCCTAGCATCAGAAGTGAAGAAGAAAAAAAAAAAAAAAAAAAAAGGGCATTTAGAAGCAATCAGCCCTAGGACACGTTGGCCCTCGAGACCAGAAAAACTGGATGGTGCCTGGCTACCAATGTCAACCCCTCAGGAAAGGATCAAATCTGGAGATCCTGGATAGAATGGGAGGGAAAATGTGGAACAAAATCCAAAAACTCAATAATGACCAGAATTACTGATCAGATGAAATCTGGTGAGACTCAATACTATGGCCCTGGAATACATTGTGCCTGGAATAAAACTCACCCCCAGGAGCCAGCTCTTAGCACAATAGTTAACAAGATGCATATACAAACCAATCAACCCAGGATGCTGCACCCACATATTCTATGGTAATACATTCCTTAGAGCAGTACACCATGGGACACCAGAGGACCAACATTCAAACTGAGGAAATGCAGGACAAACAGTAGTGCATAATTATGAGGGGCACACGAGGAGGGTTGCAGGGTAGGGAGGGGAGGAGACTGGGTTAGGGTTGAACATGGAGGATGGGGAATGAAACTAAATGTACGCATTACGTTGAATGTAGAACAAGCTCTTAAAATAAAATAAATAAATAAAAATAAAGTGCTTAGAGATCTCCCTCAGTGACACTGGCCTTGCTGCCCTGACTCAGCCCCAGGAAGCTGACAAGATCCACCTACTTCCTCATTCCCTGACATCCAAGACCATGTGTCCATTCTGCTGCCTGCTGCCTTTGTTCTTCACCCTTCCTTGGCCTCAACAAAGGGTCCAGCTAGAGCCCTTTGTCCTCCCTGGACATGTGATTGTTGGTCTCTATGAATCACTGACTTTAATCAGTCTCCAAATATTTGTTGAATTCTTTCCCATGCTCTGACATGTCACCTTACTAATCCCCATGGGGTCTTTCATTCCAATTTCCTTGTCAAAGGGAGGCTAAGACAATAGTAGTTGAGAAGGAACTGCAGAACTCTTACTTCCTAATAATGTGGGGGCTGGGACTCTGCTCAGTGGAGAGCAGGGCAATTAGCAGTGGGTTCCCAGAAGAGAGGCCAATAAGAGTGAGTATATAATGAATTGCTCAAAACAGAGTGCACAGGGGTGCTATTAAGTATTATGCCAGGACAATGGGTGTGAACCAGGATGATCTCCCCACACCCACATCACCAAGATCTCCTGAGCCTAGTTGTAGCTCTGGGTGACTTTGATTGACAGCAGGTATGGGTGCTCTTTAAAATTCTAGAAACAAAGACCCAAGCCAAGTAATTCAAACATGAGTCTTCCGTGTTCTGATACATATGGTTATGCACTGATGGGAAATGTATACATTATATGTATGTGTGTGTATGTACAGATATAGATGTAGTATTCATACACATTGTTGCTATTGTTGTTGTTAGGTGCCTTCAAGTCAATTTCAATTCAGCATGACCCCAAGTGACAGAGTAGAACTGCCCCTTAGGGTTTTCTTGGCTATAAACTTGTGGAAGCAGATAGTCAGGGCTTTCTCCATTGAGCTACTGGCTGGGTTTGAACTGCCAATCTTTTGGTTAGCAACTGAGCACTTAACTGTCTGCACCACAAGGACTGCTTCTACATATATACATATACATGTGCATATACACATACATATCGATATGCATATACATATGCATATAGATATAATGATGGGTGCTTGGGGGAAATCACTAGAATGCCTTCCATCTTATTCCTCAGCACTGTAAGGGTCTCTTGATGCTGTACACCTATGAAAAATCAGATTCCTTTTCATGTGCATTGAGTGGCCTCTTAGCCATGACCACAGGCTATGGGCTTTGACCTAAATTGTTATTAGGGAGCTGTCTGGTCTGTATGGATGAGGTAGCCATTTTTGTAGAGCTGACCATACAGATCTTTGGGCCTTAATATAGTGATAGGGTTCTGGAGGTTTACTAACTCGTTGCCATCAAGTTCTAGGCCTCTAGAACATAGTAGAACTACATGGGATTTCCAAGGCTGTAATCTTTATGGAAGGGAACACAGTTAGGGATACCTTTTATTATTAGGTGCCATTAAGATGCTTCCCATTCATAGTAACCCCATGTAAAACAAAACAAAACACTACCTGATCCTGCACCATCCTCACAATCATTGCTATGTTGGAGCCCATTGCTGCAGCCACTGTGTCAATCCATCTTGTTTAGGGTCTTCCTCTTTTTTGCCGATGATCTACTTTACCAAACATGATGTCCTCCTCCAGGGACAGATCCCACCTGATAATATGTCCAAAGTACCTGAGACAAAGTTTCACCATCCTTGCTTCTAAGGAGCATTCTGTTTGTACTTCATCCAAGACAGATTTGTTGTTCATTTTTTGGACAGTCCCTGGTATATTTAATATTCTTCCCCAATGCCATACTTCAAAGGCATCAATTCTTCTTCAGTCTACCTTATTCATTGTCTAGTTTTTCATGCACATAAGGTAATTGGAAATACCAAGGTTTGGGTCAAGACACCTTAGTCCTCAAAGTGACATCTTTGCTTTTCAACACTTTAAAGAAGTATTTTGCAGCACATTTGCCCAATGCAACACACCATTTAATTTCTTGATTGTTACTTCCATGGTCATTGATAGTAGATCCATGTAAAACGAAATCCTTGACCACTTCAATCTTATCATGATGTTACCTATTGGTCCAGTTGTGAGGAGTTTTTTTTTTTGTGTGTGAGTGTGTGTGTGATTTGGATGAAAATTTACAGAGCAAGTTCACTGTCCATACAGCAGTTCACATATACTTTGTCTCATGACATTGACCACAATTTACCACAATGCAACAGCTCCCTTCCAACTTCCTCCAGATAGTTACCTCTTCCCTGTGTCCATCCCTCCATGCACTCCTGCCCCCTGAACTGTCTTCCTGTACATAAGCAGCCCTTCTTTCTCCCATGATTGTTCTCTCCAAGGAGTGTATCTACCTCAGGTACATGTTCAACTCATATGCCTGTATTTTGTTTGGCTGGAAGCCACAGGTGTGGGTTCAATTCAAGACCTGAAGGGCAGCTAGGGGCCATAGTCTCAATGGTTCCACCAGGTTCTATCACACCA